>NW_017962976.1:2556935-2680692 GCF_001890905.1 Aspergillus aculeatus ATCC 16872
CCCCCCCTCCCCCCCCCCCCCAAAAAATTCTTTTCCCCTCCCCCTCCCCCCTCCAATCCTCCTCTACTTTTACTCTATAATAGGTGGGTTTGAGAATCAAACCACCTATTTATCATCATGGATGGGGATCTCAGTCTCTCCCAGTCTTTGGGAGGACTACGCATTGCCAACCCTGATGATGCTTCGTTACATTCGTCTGAAGATGCATCAACACCTGCCGCCGGCGCTGCTTCAATAGCAGACTCCGACGTGGTACGCGATCCCGCAACCTCCGAACGGCCAGAAAGTGCCTCCTCTACCTATCTTCCCCGACCGTCAGCACCTCCTTCGAGCTCCGAAGTCCAAGAAGCCCTCGCCGCGGTACAAGTCGAGCCCTCAACGAGGACCTTCGAGAGTCGGAGCTCGGTATACAGCCCATACTCCTCAGACCCTGCACAGCCGCAACCCTCGCAACCTTCACAAGCGACGCCTCAATACTCCCCCTATATGCCTTCGCAGCAACCCAACCCCGGTCCGCAGTCCTCCCGTCCACTCTCCTCATTCTACGCGAACGGGTCCACCTCCACTCTGGCAGCTCGCGAAG
The DNA here is from genome assembly GCF_001890905.1 of Aspergillus aculeatus ATCC 16872. Taxonomy (NCBI): domain Eukaryota; kingdom Fungi; phylum Ascomycota; class Eurotiomycetes; order Eurotiales; family Aspergillaceae; genus Aspergillus; species Aspergillus aculeatus. The sequence continues at coordinate 2,557,519 of NW_017962976.1, forward strand.
GCTCATATCGAATTCGGACCGATTCCGCCGCGTCTTCCGCCTCTGAAAGTCTGGCTCGGGCAGAGTCTCGCGGAGGCTCTGCGGCCTACCAAGCGGGTGTCCCCATACGCGATAACAATCACAACGATCGGTCGTACCGCACGGCACAATTACCCCCCGGAAATGGACCAATGGTCATGCGTCAACCCTCTCGCGCCCACAGGGGTCCGTCGACTGGTTCCCCGTATGCCATGGAGAATGGTCCCAGCTCGAGCAGTGAAGATTGGCAAGATCGGGGTGCGGCTGTTGCTGTACGGCAGGAAATTGACGCCAACGGTAAACCGGTCGCGCGTTATATTAAAAAGGGGGTCCGCGATTTCTCGTTCGCTCATACGCTCGGAGAAGGCTCGTACAGTACCGTCGTATTGGGCACGGACCGTCAGACACTCAAGGAATACGCAATCAAGATTTTGGACAAGCGACACATCATCAAGGAGAAGAAGGTCAAGTATGTCAACATCGAGAAGGACACTCTCAACCGACTTACCGAACACCCGGGTATTGTTCGGTTGTATTACACGTTTCAGGACGAACGGTCCCTATACTTCGTCTTGGATCTCTGCAAGGGAGGCGAGTTGCTGGGGGTATTGAAACGCATGACTACTTTCGACGAAGAATGCACGAGGTTCTACGGTGCCCAGATACTAGACACGATCGACTATATGCACAGACGTGGCGTCATTCACCGAGACTTAAAACCGGAGAATGTTTTACTGGACGGTCAGATGCACATCAAAATCACCGACTTCGGAACGGCCAAGATTTTCAAAAGTCAACGGAAACCGAGCCCGAACTCCAGTGGGATGCCTCCACTCGATGCGACCGAAATCCCCGAGGATGAACGCGCGAGCTCTTTTGTTGGCACCGCAGAGTATGTCAGCCCGGAGCTCCTGACAGACAAGAATGCATGCAAGGCAAGTGATCTGTGGGCTTTTGGCTGTATCATCTTCCAACTTCTCGCGGGGCGGCCTCCGTTTAAGGCTGGAAATGAGTACCAAACCTTCCAAAAGATCGTCGCGCTCGATTACGAGTTTCCTCCCGGGTTCCCTGCGATCGCTCGCGATTTAGTCGAACGCCTGCTGGTACTGGACCCGGCGCGTCGTTTGCCGATTGAGCACATCAAGAACCATGAATTCTTCCAGGGCATCACCTGGGGCCCGGATCTATGGAAGCGGAAGGCGCCTCGTCTCAAGGCGTACGTTCCGCCCCCGCGCGAACCCATTAAGCTCAACAACGGCGGCAATGGTGAGAGCTATCCCGCAAGCATCAATGCAGCCTCCGTAAGCAACAACGCTAGTCAACGGGTTGTTCCTCGACTAGTGACTGAACTCCCGCCGCCGAGTCAGCTGGACATCGAATGGTCGCCCGTACTGACGAAAACCAATGAACGGATCCTCAAACTCGGCAACCTGGTCGTTTTGTCTTCTCCCGCTGCCCACAGTCCAGTCTCAAAGAATGGCGGTGAATACGAAGCGCCTCGGAAATTCTCGCGATTCTTCGGTGGCAGCACGACCAAGAAGCGGCAGCGCCTAGTCATGGTGACCTCCTCTGGCCGGATCATCATGGCAGCATCTGGCGGCGATGAGAAGAAAGCGAAGTTGGAATTATCTCTTCTTACTCCGGGCACGACATATCGGATCTCAACAGACGCCAAGGGGACCTCTTGTTGGGTAGTGGATACGGTAAGTGCAATCTCTCAGTGAAGATGGGTCTGGTCTCTAACCCAAACGTCTAGCGTGACAAACATTATGTCTTTGAGGATCCCAAGCCGTCATCTGGTAGCGTAGGGACGACCGCCATGTCCACTCAGGAGTGGTTGGATACTCTGGACCGAGCCAAGGAGATGGCTCTGTCACAACAGGGGAACGGCTCATATTCAGATGACGCCTTCCGCGACCTGTCATCCGGCTTGTCTAGCCATGCTAATACGTTGGACCGGAGCTCAGAACTCCAGCAAGAAAGCGCACCCACGGGCCGTGCCACTTTGGTCAAACAACCACCAACCGATACGGACTCGGTTAAAGGGAAGAAGCGATTCAGCCGACGCCATTCGAAGAACGGCCTTGCGGCGGTCTTCTAGGCCCCTCTCACATACCCTTCTATCACTCAAACTTCATTCCTCGATCTCTTCTCCATCACTTTCTCTCCATTTCCTGAAAAGCTGGGATGCTGTCCACTGCGCAGGATCGCATACATAACTCTCCTCTTGTCTTTGGAACATAACTCGTGCGTGTGTTTTGCTTGATATCCCTGAGTGTTTCCCGCAGCTGCGATTGGCAATTCTGTTTCTCTTTGCTACTACTTAGCAGGTCTTGCTTTGGGCTATTGTTTATCGCGGGAGACCCAGTCATACACTCTAGCCAGCGACTCGTCGATTTTCCTTTGTTTGCATCTCGTGTAAGAATTGTGATGGGGTCTCATTTGTGTGTGACTTTTTGCCCTGCATCTTTGCAATGATGAGCGTTGTTTTTCTTCTTTCTCTTGTTGAGATTGTTGCATTTAGATGGGAAGGAGTATGCATATATATCCCTCATCTGGCCCGGTTACCACTTTCGATCGCATCAATCTATTTTGCGCGATACTTCCTTTATTTCATTCTGATATATATCCTTTGGACCTGGTGAGATCCAGGGTCTTGAGATCAATGGATCTTGATTGTTGGTGGGAGAGACGAGAGAGAAAGACAGTGCCATAGAGTGCACCTTCTCGCTGGGAGTTATCAAATTAAATTTCTAATCTCTTTTCATCTTGTTCAAGGGGTTTTGTTGTTGATCAGCGACAGGATCCGGTGTTGGCTCGGGGCTTACTTAGGTTTCTTTTCTTTCTGGTTTCACTTTCGCCCGCCCCCTTTACTCTGTGATCACCCATATTCCCAGGGCTATCAAAACCCCCTCTCCATATTTAAGACGGAGAATTCGATAATAGTACCTTCAAATGCAAATACATTTCAAATCTCGGATGTAATAATTTATGCATCCGAGACGCCGCTATCGTATGTACAAGGCTTGTGTCAAATATGCTCCCCTTCCTTGTCGATTCCAGACTAAAGGATAGTTATGAACAGCTGGTGAGTAGACTGTCAGGTATATCCACCGGTAGGTAGGTAGGTAGGTAGGTAGGTAGGTAGGTGGATTTCCTCTCGAGACCCAAGCCGATCAGCGTTCCCTTTTTTGCCCCGAAACACCACCCATCCGATACATGCAGTACAGTAAAATACTCTGAGGTTACTGAACCGCCCATACCAAGAGCACGAGCAAGAGCCAGAGCCAGAGCTTAGATGAACAACCAGTCAATCCGGGAAGCATCCAGCTCCTGGATCCAATCGAAATCGCCATCATCGTCGTCGTCGTCTTCGTCGTCATCAACATCTTCTTCGTCATTATAAACATTATCGTGATCATTAGTACCGGTATTAGGATTAGTAGTGAAAGGATTCGTCGGATCCGGCGCATTCGCCTCAGATGCCCAGAAATTGGCCGAAAAGGAGTCGGCCTGCTGCTGGCGCTGCTGCCGCCGCCGCAGATTCTTCCGCTGGCGCCGCTCCTCGACCCTCTGATCGCGCTTGCGCCACATCAGACTCAGCACCCAGGCGGCGTTGCGCACGTTGACGCTCGTGATATCGTAGTACAGGGCGCGGAGCTTGTCGAGCAGGAACGGGCGGAGGGCGGGGTCGGCGCACTCGGCGCCGGCGATGAAGGTGGGCCAGATCAGGCACTTGAAGTGCGGGTCGGCGACGGGGATGAGGGCGATCTGGCGGATGAGGAGGTCGGTGACGGCCCCGTGGTCAGCGGGGAGGCCGAAGTGGCGGGGCGGACTTGATGGATTCGCCGCCAGGCGCGGGCGGGAGAGGGCGCGGCTGGCGTAGAGGTAGACGGCGGCTTGGTAGACGGTGGCGAGGGCGGTGCGCATGGAGAGGTCCGGGAGGTGGAGGAAGCTTTGCATGGATTCCGCCCAGGCGGCGGGGTCGAAGGCTTGGATGTGGGCGAGAAGGGCGGCGGGAGATTGAAGCGGGTTGGCATGGGCGGAGAGGTGGGGGGAGGTGAAGACCATTTGGGGGAGATGGGGTGGGGAGGAGGGTTGATTGTTGTCGTGAGGTCCCTGGGAGTCATCGTGTTCCATGTAGAGACCCGCGTGGATGAGAAAGATCACTTCAAGGAGGTAGCCGGGGCAGCCGACCCAGGAGGTCTCTTCGAGTCGCTTGAGGACCGCCGGGCCCATGTTCGAGGTGTAGAAGGGTCGCGTGAGGGAGCCGGGGCGGGCGAGCGTTGAGCCCATGAGTTGGATACTGGACAGAATTAGATGAGAGTAGGAGAAGGGGTAGCGGAGATTTAGTGTCGACATACATGAGGATGCCATCTATCGCAAAGTCATCTAACCAGGAGAAGAGCCTCTGGGTTGCTGGGCCATCTGGGTGAATCCCTTCTTGGCGACCTTTCAGGAGTTTCTTAGCCCCTTCCAGATGGTACTTCCAGGCTCCGTCGCCGGATTCAATCGCATCCATTAGTGCAAGTAACATGATCGCGGCCAGCGTTCGGTTGTCATGGCGCATGACGGGATCCTGGATGTCTTGCGACAATCGCTGCAGTGCACGCTGTTTGAACCCGAGGAAATGTTCGTATACTTTCGAGGCCGGTCGGCGCGACAGGGATCCGATCACGGCCTTCTCTACGTCCTCCGATGAGAGTAATGTTCCTGCGGCTGCATTTTCCACGCTCCAGGGTCCCGGAGAAAAATCTTCATTGGCTAGAATGGCGTAGTGTAAAGCACCCAGGGCTGAAAGCACGTGGGCGAGTAGGGAGGAGTCGCCAACTAAGGGAGTCAAGTCGCGGAACGGGTTCTGGCCGTTCGAATACAGTGTAAGATAATTGGCAAGATACTGGTTGACTTTGACATCGGGTCAGCATGAGCCTGGGATCCAAGGAGTGTTCATCACGTACAGTGGATGATGTACTGTCTGGAAAAGCTGTCCAAATCCTTGAACAAAGGATCCACCAGACCCCAGGGCGCAGGGACCGAGTCAAGAAGCTGAGGGCTGCGTTGAATTACGAGGCTCTGATCGTAATCTTCAGCGCCGGTCATTGCTAGGTCGTTGGATTCGTGCGGCAGCTCAAAGCTAATGGTGTCGCGCGGAAGTGCAGGGCCGATTGTGTCCGGTGACGCTGTCGAAGCTGGTGAAGAAGAGCTGGAGTCATTGCCCTGTCTTGCACTCGAAGCACTCTTCACAACATCGTCGTAACTGCGACCCATCATTTTACCCCGACTGGCAACGCCGCCCTTTACCCAGACGAGGGGCTTCTGATAGCCCAGACATTCCTTCCCCGCATCGCGACACTTGCGACAGGTGGGCAACCCATTGTCGCACACAATCCGGCGACGGCGACAAGTATAGCAGCCTTTGGTCATTGTTCCCCTTCAAGCGTGTGCATGTAAGGCTGTGCGCAGTCGACGTTGGTCACTGAATTGGTGTAGCGGGGTGAGACAGGTCCGTGGTGGAAGAACGGAGTACTGTACTCGAAAAGGCAATCTGGAAACAACGCTCGACATCATTGAAAATCGATATCAAGGATGGAAGACTGGAGTTAGAAGCATTGCCTGTGAGTAAGTGAAACACCCGGTGGTATGATTCGCATGATTCGTATGATTCATCGTAAGTGACAGAAGTTGAGTTCGGAGGAAGAGCGGCGAGACTCGAGAAGCCCAGAGAAAGGTGCCATCCATTCATTGATTGGCGGAGGGCATCTGACTCAATGGATTGAAGACAGCTAGCCGGATCAGGCTAGGCTGCAGCGGGAATCCAGCGGCAGAGGCACAAACAAGCCAAACAATCTAAACACGGTGGACCAAACAAACAACATTCTTATTCTGGGTCTCTCTCTATATTGTAGTTGGAATGCTAAGGTCAAAACAAGAAGAGGAAGACTAGGGGCATTATAATGTAGCGAAGCCAGGGGAATCGAGGGGTTGAATCTTAGAAGAAGGGTCACATGGATGAGCAATGAGCGATAGAATAGATTATACTAACTAAGTACTCATAATACTCCGTAGCGATGCAGCCACCCACCCGTGATCCCCAGCCAACCAAACCCACCAGCCAATCCGGTCAACAACCGTCCCATTTCCCTGCCTCTCGCACTTTCAGTCCTTCACTTTGGCTTCACTTTCACCTTCACCTTCAGGGGAAGCTGCCAATTTCGGCCTGGGATTATGAGCCTTGGCAACTGGTAGCAACAAGGACTTTTGTCTATCTGTCTGTTGACTTACAATGCACCTGTCCCCCGTCAGACCTAATCTTATGTTATCTGTCGATTCAGATCTATTCATTTCACCCTCACCTGCAGCAGCGGCTACACCGTGCGCGCTCCGGCTGCCTTCCCCTGTCGCATGAAGTGGACTGGCTTTGAGTCTCGCTCAGAGTGAATCACTTTCTTCCAAAGACTTGTTGCTTTTCGTCCTCCCATCGTACCCTACATTCTAGTCTTTATCTCCCTAGAAATTATATCCCGGAGGTGGTCCGTGTGGTTATCGCGATCGCGGGGGATCAACAACGGTAAACCCGCCGCCACTCGCAGACCTTCGCAGCCACATCCCTTTTGGTCGGTCAAATCGGTGATTGTCGCGCGTCGCTCAGCATTCCCCTCGCATTCGAGAAACCCTCCCTAGTCGGTGCGCGTGTCGTTGGTCCTTGAATGACACGGCCGCCGCTCGAGAGTTGGGATCTGCTTGGTCACTGCGCGGTTCGCTCAGACGATGTTTACCAGGTCCTCCAAAGCCACCTCCACGGTCACCTCCATCGACATGGTCTCTCAGGCTCAAGTTCTCGATCGCTCCGTACCGGCGCAAAGCACGCTCTCCTCCACGTCCCGCCATTCGCATTCCAGCCGACGACATCGCTCCAGTCGCTCTCACCATGGCGGTCTGACCCATCAACCCCAGAACGAATTCCCCATTTTCACTCATACCGGCGATGTGGAGATCGTGATCCGCGCGGGGGCACAGGAGCAACGCTACCTTCTGCACCGGCTCATACTGACGCAGTGCTCTGGCTTTTTCGAAGCAAGCACTCGGGATGGGTGGTCACCGCAAGCCCCCCCTCGGCCATCCAATCCAGACCCAGGGGTCCTGTCCAGAATCAGTGAGGACACCTCTTCGCTGTCCAACGGCTCAACCCTGGCGCAATCGGAGAGCGGGGGGTCGTCCTGGTCTCCGGAGAAACGACGCTGGAAATATGAGCTTGACTGGGAAAACAAGGCTGAGGATGAGGAGCCTATCCTCGTACAAAAGGTATGTATGCCGCTTTTTCACATTGCAGCTGACTTTGGCTGATCTACTGTCAAGCCGCCGAGCTACTCCAGCGCTTTTGGCTGCGAACCCGGGCAGTATCCTCCATCAGTGACGAAACCATCGAACACGCAGACGGGCTTTGTCCGATCGATGGCCAATCTGGCCGGGATGCAGTCGGCCGTGATTCTACCGCACAGAAACAGCTCTTCCAACCCGCCAGTGGACCCCATCATCCGTGACTACGACAACCTGTTCCGGATGTTCTACAACTACCCGCCGACGGTCAACAGCGTCAACATCGCGACCGCCTACTCCGAGTGCCGTGCGCTGCTCTCCCTGGCGGACATGTACGATGCGCTCCCCGTCACCGGACCACGGGTGGACCATCATCTGCTGGGCTTCGGATCGCGGCTCTTCAAGCAAATCGCCAAGTATCCTCCCAGCTACCTCAAGCTGGGCTACATGGCGCGGAGTCGCGTCATCTTCTCCGAGGCACTGATCCACGTCGTCGGCCAGTGGCCGGCGGCTGTGCCGCACCTGCGCAATGGCAGCTACTCGCCGCTCCCGAACGCGGTCCTGGACATCATCGAAGACAAGGTCGAAGACCTCGAAGACCTGAAGGCGCGCGTCGACTCCAAGCTGCTCCGACTCACCCTGACCACCTCGCGCGGCGAGCGCGTCAGCCCGACCAACGCCTACCTCGACTGGCTGGCCGTCTCTTTATTTCGACAGTGGTTCGTCGACAGCACCACTCCGCCCCCGCCGCCGATCCTCAAAAACACCTCGACGAATCCGAGCAGCCATCACCACAGTCACAGCCACAGTCACAGCCATGGTAGCCACCATCGATCCACCGCCAACCTCCCCTCGTCATCCTCGTCATCCTCCTCCCCGCCATACTCCCCCGCGCGCGTCTACCGCCTCATCGGCTCCCCCTCCACCCAAGCCTACCTGCCGCACGACGACCTCAAACGCTTCCTCAAAGTCCACCCCACTCCCTCCGCAGAAGCCCTCTACAACCGCGACGTGATGAAACGGTTCGAGCGCAAGATGGACGAAATCAAACGGCTGGCCCGCGAGATCGTCAAGCCCCTGATGCGGAATTTTCTGGAGCTGGACCTGAAAGACAGCAGCGGCAGCGGCAGTACTGGTCACAGCAGTGAGGGCAGCGGACTACCGTACCTGACCTGCACCAAGGTCGAAGACGAGGATATCCCATGGGAGTAATCCACCAATCACACCCAGGGCAACAAACCCGACACGCGATAACGACCCCACAGCTTCACTTGTCTACGTGAGAAGCTCCCCCCCCCCCGCCCCAATTTACACATGCTTTACTTCCCATTGGTTTTGGTTGCTTTCGATACCCGGTTCATGAATATAGTTTTTTTACGGTTGATGGTTGATGGTTGATGGTTGATGGGTTAACGATATACACGGATATGAGGTTTACGTCTACTGATTTTGGCTTTCTTTTCCTGCTGCTTTCTTCAAATCTTTGATCCTTTTTTTTTAATGTGGTGATGGATTCCTGTTCAAGTTCTTTTCTTCCTTACTCATGCAATGATGATGCCACCCACTTGTCAGAACCCCATTAGTCCTAGTCACTAGTCCTAGTAAATGTGTTATGAAGTTATGATTGCAAATGCAAAATACGGGGTTCCTTTTCCTCTTGTTGTCTTCGGGCTTTTTGCCTCAAGCTTGGATTAGTCTTACCTCCTGTTAAAATGATTTTGGGCACTAGCTGAGTCGATGATATGGGGATGGTAAAGGAGAGAGAAAGAGAATGGGGACGAGTTAGTACCATACCCATTCCATTACATCATGATTCGAGTTGATGCACCCGAGCTCAAGATCATGGATTGGGTGGGTAGTAGCCATGTAGGACCACTTGTTACGTCGTAACTTGCGTGGACCGTAGCAGGAAGACTCCTTGTCTGAGCTACATGTGTAAGGTATACGATGCGATACGACTGGAACTGGCTGAGTGGGACACGCACGCACTCGTCGAAGCTTCATTTATCGTACATTGTGATGTCATCTACATGGGACATGGAACTCCTTCCTGTGTAGCCATGCAAGAGGAGAGAAAGAGAGAGAGAGAGAAGGGATCCTCACAATACACATAGACCTACACATAACATAATCATACATTCACCTGTATTTCGCCAGATTCTCACTGCACAGATCTCAGAGCCATATCATGAACCGAGACATCACTTCTGCTTCCCGATGACCTCGATCCCGCCCATCCACCCCCTCAACACCTCCGGCACAACCACCACCTCCCGCTTGGGGTCCCAGCCATGCTCCAGGATCGCCGCCAACACGCGGGGGACGGCCATGGCCGTGCCGTTGACGGTGTGCGCGAACCGCGTGGGGGCCTTGTTCTTCTGGGCCTTGCCGTCGCGCACCCGGGTCGCGAGGCGGCGGCTCTGGTAGTCCGTGCAGATCGAGGCGGAGGTGACCTCGCCCCAGGCGGATTCGAGCGATGCGGTTGCATCGTTGCCATCGACAGTCCCCTCGGTGGGGGCCGCACTGCGCAGCCGCGAGGGGAACAGGACCTCGATGTCGCGCTTGCGGCTGGCGCTGGCGCCCAGATCGAAGGTCGGCATCTCCAGGACGCGGGCGGGCAGGCCCAGGGATTGCAGGATTTCGGTCTGGATGGTCAGCAGCTCGGTGAAGAGGTCGTCCGATGAAGACGACCCGTCGGCGACGATCGAGTCGGCCCACGCGAACATCTCGACCTTGGTGAATTCGTGGACGCGGTACAGGCCCTTGGTGTCGACGCCGCGGGAGCCGGCCTCGGCGCGATAGCAGCGGCTGGGGCCGACCAATTTCAGCGGGAGATCGGCGGAGTCGAAGGTGCGGCCGGCGTGCATGGCGGCGAGCGGGATTTCGGCGGTGCCGGCGAGGGCGCGCTGGGGTTTCGCGCCGTTGTCCTTGTCCTTGTCGGCTTGCTCGAGGGTGAAGATCTGCTGCTCGTTGTGCTGGTCGCGGGGCTGGAAGCCGCACGCGTCGGCGATGTGCGAGTAAACGATTGAGGGCGGGGAGACCGGCTTCCAGCCGTGGCGGCGCGCCACGGTCAGCGCGTACTGGATGAGGGCCTGCTCTAGGAGCGCGCCCTCGTTGGTGAGGAAGTACCAGCCCCAGCCGGTGGTGGTGGCCGAGCTGGTGAAGTCCAGGAGGCCCAACGTGGTGCCGATATGGACGTGCGACCGCGTCGGGTCGGGTTTGGAGGCCCAGTCGGGCAGCGGGGAGACCGGGTCGAAGTTGAGGTAGGAGATGAGGGTCGGGGCGTCGCCAATGGGCGTGTCGGCCGAGGACAGGTTGGGCAGGGAGAGCGCCAGGCGCTGCATTTCTTCATCGCAGGTCTGCTGCCGCGTGAGCTGGGCCTGGGATTCGCTTCTCAGGCGGGTCGCTTCGGCGCGCAATTGGGAGATGCTTGGTTCGGTGGGGGTGGCATCGTCCGGGTTCTTTGCTTGAGCAGCGGCGATCTCCGCGATGGCTTTCTCGAGTTTCTTGATCTGGGACCGGGGGTTGCGGAGGTTGACATCGATCTCGCCGATCTCGTCGTACAACTGCTGGATGGTGGAGGGGTATTGCGCGTGGGCTGGGTAGTTGCGGTCGCGACAGTTCTGGGCGTATAGCTCGGGGTTTTTGCGGATGTGCTTCACGTCGGGGGTGGGTTTGGGCGCGGTCGGCGGTCGGACAAGCTGGGAGCGGCGGCGGGCGGAGGAGGAGAAGGTGCGGCGAGTGAGGGCTCTGCAGCCTAGGCAGATATAGGGGGGATTTGGCGGAGGCATTGAGAGGGTTGTGTGGATTGAGGTTGAAGAGGCAGCAGAGGAGGAAGAGCGGAAGAGAGCAGGAGATTATTGATGGGTTGATGAATTGACAATGAGCGGAGCAGACAGCAGGGACGGACCCGCACCACCTTTCCCGATCGGGTATTTACACTATAAACACCTGCGCATATCTAGATAGCAGAGGAGCAAGGCTCTTCATTTGAAGTAATCATTCACTAGTAGGGACATGAATAACCCACCCATTGATAAGGTGGAAACATCTCTAGAAAAACCCAATCATGACATACATACATGCTATGCGGAGAGACAATCTGTACCACAATCATATCACATCCCAAGCCACTCACTCATATAGCCCTCACCATCACCCCCACGCACCAAACCAAACCAACTATACCATACCCCTCCTCCTCTCCCCCTCCAAACCCATATTGTATTCCCCCGAGGTCTTCACCCCTAAAACCCCAATTTATGCTTCCGAACCCTCGCCCCAACGCCCACCACCACCAAAACCGCCCCAATCAGCACCCCCCACAGCGGGATATCCAACACATTGAGGTTGTACGTCGTCTGCGTCGCCGCGGCCACCGTCGCCAGCTCCAGCCCCAGTAGCAGATACCCGGACTGGCGGTGGTACTTGTACAGGGTCTTGCCGCGGTCGACACTGCCCAACACCTGTCGGGGCAGGAAGTACTGCACCACGCCGCCGGCAGCCTGCAGGATGATCACGATGTAGGTGACCAGCCCCAGCACGCCGTGCGGGGAGGTAAAGCGGGCGTGATCGCCCTTGTTGATCTCGATGATGAGAAACGCGGCCAGGAAGCCCAGCACGCTCAGGGCTTGGATGGTGTAGTGGATGACGGTGCCGCGGCGTTTCTGGACGGCGGTGGCGGTGGGTTGGAGGATGAGGGTGGCCTGGATTTGGAGGAGGAGGGCGGCGGAGTTGAGGAGCTAACACGGTGGGGGGTTAGACGGATGGATGGATTAGATGGGGAATAGGAGGAAAGACTGACTGGGTGCGGGGAGAAGAAGATGAGAGGATGCGAGAGGATGCCGGTCCACACGAGGATGATGATCTGATTCAAGGTATTTGGTTAGGATCTTGGATCGTTCGATGGATGAGTGGGTGGATGTGGTGGGGTCTTACCAGCCAGATGCCTACTTGGGCAGCGAGGGCAGTACCTGGAAGTTCGAATGAGATTAAGTCAGTGGTTGTTCGTGATATATTTTGATGGCTGAATTACGCACCTCGGAAGAGGTTGGGATACAGAGAAGCATTGTCGTCGTCGGACTGAGGCCCATTGCCGGGAGTAGACAACAGGGGAGAGTCCTCGCGGGAATCGATGCTGTCAGGATGCAGCTGGGGGATGCCTGTGGCGGAGGCCATGAGGGCGTTGGAGTTGTTACAGTATGGCTCAAAGAATGAAACTCAGAAGTATAGGATATCGATCAATAATCGTGGTGGTGTTGGAAGTGGCCAATGGACAGGGGGTTATATGTCAGAGCGTCCGAAGCGAGCATGACGAATGTGGGGAGGAAAATGATGAATTGCTGCGGGGAAGATTGGAGTTAAGTTATACTATAAGCTACGTACTCTCATAGATAGACCGTAAACTTAATACAATTTCCAGTAAGCCAGTAACTAACTTACATAACCCCGAATTTCAATATCTCCGAAAGACTCCGATCCAGTCAAAGGCTCCGATTTGCTCAGCATCAGTCTATAACTTAGTTATCAGGTTGCCCTCCTCACCAGTTCTCGTATTGTTCTGGCATGTGTTCAACACAAAAAAAAGCAAGAAAAAAAAATCATTTCAATGAGATCTAAATCCAAGAAAACAAATATGTGAATAAATAAATTCCAGCTAAGTCAGAAAAAGCATAAGAGCAAATTCCGACTCCGGAAATTGCTTTGTCTGATTGAGAGATCTTGTGGAAGCTATTGAGATAAGAGAAGGACAAATCCTTATCTTACCGTACTGTACCTTACCTGAACAGTAATACAGTGCTACCACCATCACCACCACCACCATCTATCCCCCGTTGATTCTCAACCGGAGGCATCCACCGTTACTCGTCCGAGTCCTCTCCAGCATCCTCAGGCGCGGTGAAGTAGTCCGATGCTAGTCCAGAGCCCGGAGAGCAGGTGCCCTCGCTACGTGCTGCGCGAACAGCACGGGGGGCCTCGAGAGCCGCTCTGTCAGCCTGAACCGCATAGTCTCCATAGTGATAACCACCAGGTTGGTGAGTGGAGGAGGACTGGCAGCGAACGAGGCTTTTGGGTTGGACTCGAGGGGACCGCGTCTCGGCGTGTTTGGCGAAGTGCTCCGCCCAGGTGGCCTCCAGAGGCACGGTTTGAACGGGAGTCGCTTCATCATCGGTGCTTGTTGCAGCAGGATCAGGATTGGGATCCTGCGCCTCTTCGCCATTAGTAGTGACAGAGACTACCGCTTTCTTCGAAGCGCTGTTGGTCGCGCTCGCGACAGGTGCAAGACGAGCTGCGGGGTGTGGGGTGGATGGACGAGGTGGCAGAGCGTGAGGGTGTGGCGCGTGGGGGTGCTGGCCCTTTTTCTCTGCCTCCCACTGAATGTGAGCTTGTTCTTCGGACATTGTCAGTGTGGGTAAAACCTATCTGCAGTGGTCTCTGTTGGTGATCAGGGACGGTCAGTGGCAATGTATGGCGATGGGGAATGAGTGGTGTTCGATCTCTTGGTGAGATTGGTGTCTTTATATAGTTGCGAGTCGATCGGGAAATAACAACATTCACCGTCGAGTTCATAGTGTCCTCTGACAACTACATCAAAGAGTGTTCTCGAGTCTTATTGTGACAGCATTCGAGGCATTCAACTAAGCGAGATGCTCCACCATCAATCCTGCCTAATTCCAACACAAAGGATTCCGAAGCTAATATATTTGTTTCACGACATACCAGTGCCAGTTCCTCCTATCACCGCCATGGCAACTTGATCACCGAACTCTCCATTCCCGATCCAGGCTTGCCAAACACAACCTCCGCCCCCAGATTGCCTTCCTCCAACCGCATCACGATGTTGAACAACGTCGCCGTCCGGACAATCTTTGGTTGTGCTGGATCCTCCTGCCAGCAGATCGACTGCGGGCCGTCGCAGGTATCAGAGAAGATCTGACCGCGAAGCACCGTACCCGCAAGCTCAGCACCACCCCCCTCGAGGACTTTGCTGTCGACAATCTCTCTCGCCAGCTCACGCACCCGGGCCAACCGGACCGGCGACCCGGACAGCCACGGCGGCTCGATTACCCGCCGGTTGAGCAGGAAATGGTTCGTGTGGGTGACCATGCCGTACTCGTCCTCAGGGAGATGATCATCCCCAAGAGGGGAGAGCTCCAGCCCCAGGGCGACAGTAGGGTCCGCGATGAGAATGTGCTGGCTGGAGGCGACGCCGCCCAGGGAGGACAGTTTCTGGACCGCCGTGTCGACGGAGTCGCTCTCCAGACACAGGCGCAGGGCGATATGGATCGGCAGTTTGGAACTGAGACAGGGATGGGCGCGGATGGCGTTGAGGCAGACGCCCACGCCGGCGCTGTTAAAGCCGATCTTGCCGACGATGCCGGCCTGCTCATTTTCAGCATCTCATGACCAGCATAGGAGAGAAGACCCAAGGGAACTTACTTCAGTAACCATGTAAATGACTGGTTTGTCCGGTTGGATGATCTCGACCAGTGCGAGGTTGCCCTGTACTCGAGTGGTGAAATCCCAATTCTGGGCGAGGATGCGGCCCCGGTCCCGTCGGTGCAGCGCGAGACTCGAGCAGCCGTCGGCAAACTTGCCGAAGGAGATCTCGCTGCGACAGTTCAGGGCGACGATCTCCAGGAGTGTACGGCCCGCCCCGTCGGCGATGCCTTGCATCTCGGCCAGGAGGTCGGGGGTGGACCGCGCGATGGTGGCGCGGAATTCCTCGGCCAGGACGAGTACGTCATCCCACGACATCTTCGAGGTATGTTGGAACATGGCCTCGTAGACGGTGAGCTGATTTTTGATCTGGGAATAGAGTTGCTTGCCATGTTGCAGGCCGATCTGCGACGTCAGATGGAATGATTGATACTGAGGTACTGCATTAGCGACTTACTTCTCGCGGCGTGCCGCTGAGCACTATCCTGGGAGGTTCTTCTATCTCCACATGCATAGTGAGATTGTCGCGTCAAGCAGACTGATACAAAGGAGCAAAGAAGGGGAAGAGGGAGAAAGACGGTGCGACCTGCGCGGGGGAAGTTCTTATCAATCACTTGCTCCCGCATGGCCAAATGCGGGGAAAGCAAATCACGATAACCACTTTGAGCCAATATTTACATGCCTGCATACAACCTGGCTAATGATGAGTTCTTCATGAATTCACTTTCCCAACACCTCGCTTAAGGGTAGCCCATTTTCACAAACAGGATGACGATAATTCCAAAGCAGTATCAAATCGAGAACAGGCGAACAGCCTATCCTACTCTCTCTTTTAGTTCATCTCCAACACCCACGCCAGGCACCCATCCATACTGAGATCCACTCCACTGTTCTTTTAGCCATCTCTCATGTTCTCTCTATCAAGAAATTCTTTCTCTTCATCGAAACACACATTCTCTATCGAAACCCACACTCTCTCTATCAAGAACACACTCTCTATCAACACACACACTCTATCAAAACACACACTCTCTCCATCAAACTCACCCATCTGTCTCTCTTTTTTCCATCCAGAGAACTCACCAACCTTACCAATCATCCCATCACCAAGCCCCCCCCCCGGCGAAAATGACCAAACCCCACCCAACCCTCACCAAACAGCTCCAAACCACCCACGACGCCCTCCTCCGGATCCTTTACACCCACACCGACGCGCAGGGCATCTCGCACCGTCCCTACGGCCTCGACTGGATTGACTTCGAGCGCCTGATGTACCGACTGCTGCTCCTGCAGGGGCTGGCGCGGCCCGGCGACCGCATCGCCCACGACCCGTGGTTGCTGTTCCTGGACCGGTATGCGCCGCGCTCGGTGCGCCGCTCCCCGAGCGAGGCCGGCCGCGTGGAGGTCGCCTTCTTCCCGAGTTCGATTCTGCAGTCGCCTTCCTCCGGCTCTCCTCCCCGCTTGGTTTCTGGGAGTGTTGAGCAGGGTCGTCGCAGCGTCAATGGCTACATCAACGGCGACGGCTATACCGGCAGCAACGGCTACGCCCCCATCAACGGTGACAGCGCTGGACCACGTCCTCGGGTGGACTCCAACGGCCACGTGCACTTCGATCATACGGCTGTGCAGCGGGATCCGAGTCAGAGGCGGTCGCCTTCTATCCCTAGGTACTTTCAATGACTTTGCCCGTAAAAGGATAGGTGAGTTTGATACCCTTCATACATAACAATGAGTGTGTTGATAAGTGTGCAGATATCAATCAAAAAACTCTTAATGTTCACGCACACTTTACCATGTCAATATCTGTGTGTTCGTGATTGATAAAGCCATCGTCTTCCATTTCTTCTGGAAGAGAAAGAACAAGATGCGTGATGCATCTGGTGCTAGATATATGAGGAGGTGTTCTCTGGAGTTGGAGTCTGGGTTGGCTTTTGTTCTGGTTATGTGTACCGAGTGCTCCTTGATTTGTGGGGGGTTCTTTCTGCTGACGGAGGGTGGTTGTGTGCAGTGTACAGCATGCGTTTTCTTTCTGGTATTTGTTGCAGATTGTTATGAGAGATGATGACGGAATGGCTATGAGCAACGATGATGATCATGAAATCTCCATGGGCTGGATGTTTAGGATGGAAGGGCGTCTAGGCTTTTTGTCCGGCGTTGGCCAATTTACTTACACCTTGACGGAGTTAGAGTTGGGTGGTGTTTTCTCAGGCGCTGTGTGTATGGAAGAGCGTGAACAGCACAATCTGGGGATTAGAATCTTTCCTGTGTTCCTGCTATCGATGTACAGTATCGAGTCTGGATCTACCTTAAGTCACTTTTGTCGAATTGCAGTTTACTGGTTCGAATAACATGATGGTATTCCCATCGGAGGTGGAGATGTACAACCTGCCTAAGGAGAACACTCTTTACCCTATCATTCCATCCTAGAAGACAGTACATCCCATAGGAACCCCAATATTCTTCCATCAAGCTCATTGAAATTTTGATGTTAGCGGCCTAAAGAGAAAAAGCCTGATAGCTTGAACTCTTCAAAAACTAGTAGTAAGGATAACCAGCTATACACGGTTATAGTTGTTTACCTAGAGGATACCGACATATAAACTTGACTCTGATATAGGAATTCTACGAAAAACTTAGGCTAGACCGAAGGTAAAAGTAAAACAGGAAGAAAAAAGATGAAAATAGATAGCATATTAGAATTAGACCCAAACCAGATAAATCATCTGGGAGAAGCGGCGGAAACAATTAGTTATCTTTTTTTTGGGGGGGGGGGGAATACATGATGTTCGGGAGGGGCGTGAGGTATGTGGTACAGTACACTACAAATGAGTCTCTGTCCATCAAACAAATTTTGATCCCAGTCAAACATACCTACCATCTATCCATCCCGTATGCCATCCATTGTCAAAATGCCCTGTCAGGAGGGATTAAGTTGACACGCGTGGGGGTGCATGTAAAACAGCAGGCCAATCAAGCTGGCCCACGACGCGCCGAAGTGTCCGATTCAGCTTCAAACTTACCGTACAAGGTAGTGGACCTCACTTACTCACTCCGCCCCTTTAAAAGAGGGAAAGCCAGCTGCGGATTTCCCCCTCCGGCCCCTCTTCTTCCCCACTTTGCAAGTGTCTCTCCCATATTCTGTTCGTGTACTGCCCATGAAAATGTTACACAGCGATGGTCGACTACGGCAATGATTCAAGCGACCCGAATCCGAGGCGGTTCAAGTGGCATTTGCGTAGCGTCTGGAAGCGCTCCCCATCGCAGCAAGATCGGACGGATGCGACGAAACAGCCCACATCCAGTGCCGGCCACGGTACCCTGCCCACGGCCCCTGCATCGTTGGTCGCGCTTCATCCGAAGAAGAATCCCACCGCCCAGCATCCAACCAAAAAGGTCCCCGGGGTGTCCCTCGATGGGCTCTGGGCGGCGGCATATAAAGAGCTTGCTGAGGATCCACATAACGCCAAGCTCGTGACGGCCTACGAGAAATGCCTGGCCCAGCAGGGCGCTACCTCGCGAGATGTCTGCGAGACGGACATCGTTCCTCGGCTGCGGTCGGTGATCGAAAGCCGCCTTGAGGAGATCGAGCACTCCCGGGTCAGGTTCACCCTGGCGGGGAGGGAGATCGTCGTCAACCAACAGGTACGCAGGGTGGCCGACAAGATCTTGTCGGTGAAGGAATTCGTCACGACGGCCGTGAGCGCCGAGCCGCATGCTGCCTTGGCCTGGGCCGGGGCGTTGGTGCTCTTGAATCCGGTCACGAACTTTTTCGCCCAGGATGCCAGGGCTATGGACGGATTCGAGTATATCGCGCTGATCCTCGCTCGGTATGGTGTCGTCCAGCGTGACTGGAGCGGCTTGTATTCTGCGGCAAGGCAATCCGAACAATTGGGGGACGGTCGGGAGCTGGAAACGCTGGGGCTTTCGGTCAGGGAACAGATGGTGAAGATGTACAAGGCTATTATTCGCTACCAAATCAGCCTTGCGCGGCACTATGAGCAGCTTGGATTGGTGCGGTTTCTAGAAGATGTTGCAGCCCCCCAGGACTGGGCGGGGATGCTCCAGGAGATCAAGGACATTGAGATGTCCGTCACGCAGCATCTCAGTATAATGAGTACGTCGACCTTGGCGCAGATTGATGGAACCTTGGAGATGCTCCAAGGGAAGATGGGGGCCTCATATGAGGTGATGAATGAGGTTCGAGATAATACACTGGTAAGGTGATCAATTTAATCTACGACCTGCGGGGTTGGATCTATGACTGACAAATCGCAAAGACTAATAAATACCTACAATTCGTCCAAATGCTCGCGCCCAGAATTGCACCGCAAGCCAGATTAGATTCCTTTGAGAGTCAGTACAAGACCGAATGCTTCGAGGGCACCCAGATCGAGGTGCTCGAACAAATCCATGCCTGGGTTGTATCGTCTGGGCCCGACCATATGTATTGGCTCCGAGGAATGGCCGGGACCGGCAAATCCACCATCGCACGAACCATCGCGACTCAATGCCGCCATCGGAAATTCCTCCCCGAGACAATCTGTCTTGGAGGAACCTTCTTCTTCGACCAGAATCAAGGCGAGCTAAGTACCGCTCCGTACCTGTTCCCTACACTCTGTACGGCAATTGCGGATTGTCTACCAGAGATCCGATCGGAAATCTACGAAGTCAACAAAGACCATTCGAACATCTCGTACGAGTCGCTCAGCAAGCAGTGGACGAACCTGATTCTCGCGCCCTTCTTGAGACTGGAGAAGCAGAACCGACTACCAGCAATGACGCTGGTTGTGGTCATAGATGGACTCGATGAGTGCAAGTCTGGCCGTGATGGAGATAACATCGGCACCATCTTGAACCTCATCACCGAGGCTTCTCGACTGAGCTCCATCCGGCTGAAATTCCTTCTGACCAGCCGGCCAGAGAGTCACATCCTTTCACGCTTTGAGGCTATCTCTCGATCGTCAACTTGCCTACAGATCAGCGAACTCCACAAGATAGAACCATCTACAGGGATCGATGTTCCAGACGATGACATCACGAAGTTCCTGCGGACCAAGACTCGAGAGATCACGAAAAGACACTTGGAGCTTAAACCCGACTGGCCTGGCGAGGAGAGGCTCGATGAGCTTAAACGCAAAGTTGATGGGTTGTGGATCTATGCCGCCACCGCCTGTTTGTTCATCGGCGACGAGAAGATCAAGTATGCGGATACTGTTGAGAAGCGGTTGAATAACCTTTTGCGGGGAAGTGGTGGTGTGACGACTCCCCAAGGCACCCTCGACGAGTTGTACCTGAGGATCTTGCAGAGCTCAGTCATGCAGTCGGTTGTTCCAGAAGAAGTCGAGGGCATTCGCTCCTTATTTCAAAGCATTGTCGGGACCATCGTCGTCCTCCGCCATCCCCTTTCCACCAATGCACTCAGCGCCCTTTCTACGATCCCAGTTCGTGATATTAAGACCCAGGTGAACCAACTTGGCTCAGTCATATCGATGGGCAAAGACCAAGGCTCACCTATCCGGCTTGCTCATTTGTCCTTCAAAGAATTCCTTGTCGACAGCACGAGGTGCACCGATAAGAACTTCCAGATCTCCAGAGAAGAGAGGCATGCTGCTTTGTTGCAGAACTGCCTCGATACGCTGGAGAGTACGTTGCAGCAGGATATCTGCGGCTTTGCGGACTACGCGATTCTCCAAGAGAATATCCCGGCCGAACACGTCGCGAGGTGTCTGCCAGATCATGTCCAGTATTCTTGTCTGTACTGGGTTGAGCATCTGCAGTTGGCGAATGATCCTCTCATTGACAATGGACGGGTCCATAGATTTCTGAAAAAGCACACCTTGAACTGGCTTGAGGCCTTGAGTATTCTGGGGCGGATGTACGAGGGCACCCATGCCGTGATTATGCTTTCCGATCATGCGATGAGATTGCAGGTAAGCCCGGTCGCAAAACTCGACCTTTCGAGTTCGGTGTGTAGACTAGGTACTGACTGACCTTTGGTTTTATTTTTTTTTATAGGCTGATGGGTCATCTGCAATGCGGGAGTTGGTTTTCGACATAAGACGCTTTGTGCTCAATTGCCGATCAACCATCGAGTACGCACCTCTGCAGATCTACCAGTCTGCTCTGATTTTCTGCCCCGAGCAAAGTCTTGTCAGAAGGCAATACCAGAGTCTAATTGACCAATGGCTCATTGGTGCGCCGATATCAGGGACATCCTGGAGCCCTCTACTGCTCACTCTTGAAAATCGATCCAGAAGTTCACTTCACGTTTTCGATGTTGCGCTGTCACCTGATGGGAGCATCATCGCGTCTGACTCGGCGCTCTGGAATACAGCTACGGGGGTTTTGCTCAAGGTACTAGAGCCCCTGGGAGGGCCATGCAAGGTTGCATTTTCTCTGGACGGGAACTCCGTGATGTCTTTATCTTGCCAGGGTCACGTACGAATCTGGGATGTCTTCTCGGGACGCCTGATCAAGGAAGTGAGAAGTTCTCTGGATGATCATTGGGGTCAATATCTCCATTCCTTTTCCCCTGATAAGGCCTACACTGTTTCCTGTGGGACAACGGTTGAAATCCTGAACCTTGACAAGGGGGAGCTTGTGAAAGCATTCAAACCACACCCCAGTGAGGTTGTATATATGGTCTTCTCACCCAACAGCGAGCTTTTAGCAACTACTTCGACCGAAGGGCAGATTCGAGTATGGGAAGTTGCCACTGGTGAAATGCGGCATGATCTGAGAACCGGGGATGGGTTGCAAACAGCCGTGGAGTGTGCAGACTTCTGCCAGAAGAGCGAAATGATCGGGGCTGGATCCGGTGGGACTATTTCCATCTGGAGCGTGGCCACCGGAGAATTACTCCAACGATTCGCCGCAGACCTAGATGGTATTCAGTGCGTCACCTTTTCGCCAGTCACGAATCGGCTGGTTGTCACTGGCAGGTCTAATACCAGCCCCACAGTTCAAGTCTGGAATTGGTCTTCTGGTGAAGTCCTCCGAACAATCCACACCGACTGCGCTGGCCTCGTTCGGTTCTCCTCGGACGGGAGGCTTTTCACGTTTGTGCCCAAGCCCAAGGGACCCAACATGGCATTGTATCCCGGAAAGCCGGTCCAAGTGTGGGATGCGACAACGGGACAATTGGTCGCATGTCTCGAAAACCATACGTTGTCTCTGGGATGTGCGGTCTTCGCCGAGAACAAGCCCCTGTTGGTCTCTGGGCATGAGACCGTCCGCCTGTGGGATCTTTCGTGTCAGCCGGTGGAGCATGATCAACATGAACAGCCTGCCGGCCGAGCCGTCCACTGCACGTACCTGTCCCCTGATCACAGGACGGCCGTGACGTTTGGGGAGAAGTTTTGTGTCTGGGACCTCCGGACCGCTACTCTGAGGCACCAGGCCGCCTACGAGCATTCCGACCGGGTGTTCTTTTCGCCCGATGGCAAGCTCTTCGTCAACTCTACCGTCGGCCAGGCCGCTGCTGTCCAGGACCTGCGCAGCGGAGAAGTCATTCTTGCGCTGGGGGAGGATTCCGGCCAACATTATGCATTCAGCGCAAACGGCACCCTGCTGGCTGGAACCGTGGCCGAGGCTGGCGCGCGGGTGCACATCTGGGGGCTGGAATCCCAGCGCTTGTTGCACGCTCTCGACGTTCATGGGACTGCTGATCCCACGTCCCAGGCAGTCACAACCTGCGTGGCCCTCTCGCCCAGCGGACGATTCCTGGCGGTTGCCATCCGCCGCTACCGATGCCGACGGATCGTCGTGAGCTCCGACGACCAGGCTCTCCCCGAGCCGGAAGAATACGTACCCGAATCATCTCAGCTGCATATTTCGATCTGGGAGGTGAGCGCCGGAACGCGGCACCTGACCGTGCCGGTATCGGACTGGCACGTAGACCGCCTGCGGGAAGAAGATGATGATCACGATGAGGCAAGCAGGGTGGAAGGTCCGTACGAACGAGACTGGGGATCGGTGCAGTGGGAGATGGAGCAAACGACCGCGTGTAAACATCTCACGTGGTCGCCCGATGGCACGATCCTGGCGGCGCTCTACGATCACGGCCAGAAGATCTCGGCCTGGGAGTTCCCGGACGGGAACCAGCTGTATTCTTCGATTCCCGTGCCGGCGTGGACGGACACGCTCGTCTTCTCCCCCCGGTCGGGCGAGTTTGTGGCGTCGACTATGGAGGAGGTGCAACTCTGGAACGCGCGCACCGGCCAACTGATCGGTGCTCGCGAGGTGCCTGGAAGCCGGCACGCCTTGCGGTTCTCGTCGGACGGCGCAACGATCCGCACCGAAGCCGGTCGCCTCGACGTGCGGTCGTTCTTCGTCCCGGAGCAGGAGCACTCGCGGAGGCGGGATCTCCGGGTCGGTGATTGGATTGTTCGGGGGTCGCGGAATGTGCTCTTTCTGCCACATGACTATCGAACTGAACGGGTCGTTGTGACCGATCATCTGGTGGTATTGGGGCACCACTCCGGCCGGGTGAGCTTTCTCCGACTACCTGATGCTTGCTAATATTGTGGAAATCATACTTTGTGTTCTTGGAGGGAGGCAATCCAGCATAGATACTAGAGCTATAGCGTACGATAAGAGAGCGGGCGAGTCGATAAGTATAGGGCAGCCATAGATTTTGTAAGCGAGTGGATGAAGCGCAGGCATGGAGCTATATGGAACGAATTCTTGATTAGTTGGCGGTTGGTTGGACTAGCCAAGTTCTCTGCGTGTAAACAAGCCCGGTGAACTCCGGCCTTCGGATCACGTGGCCGGATCAACTGCAGAAGTATGAGATGATGCGGTGTTATCCTCTTCCCCCGGTCGGTCAATCTACCCAGTCAAGAACATCGTCAACGATAAGGGACCACGAGCCTCGGAGGATAGTAGACGTCCGAGAGAGAAGAGGGCTTGGTAGATAGATGGAGGAGGAGGAGATAATGGGAATGAGCGATCTAGAGAGTGATTCAAGGGCAAAAAGAGACAGAGAACAGTTTGAAGAAAAAACGGAAAAAAAAGTGGAAGAGAGAAGGTAAACCCGAGACAGCTTGAAGACAAGCACGAGTCACGACCCCCTCCTCGCAATCAGAATTTGCCCATGCAATGGCACGTCTCGTCTCAAACTCTGCTTTTTCTCGAATCAGACCTTATGCTCTCGATCAGTTGCTTAATCTGTGACGAAAGCAAAAGCAAGTTTCATCGTCTTCGTTATCGTTCCTCTCAGTTCTAGCTTTCATTTCGATGATCCAATTCGAGTTAAGTGGGGGCATTTTCCTTCTCCGTCCAGGCCTATCAAAAAAGAAGGAGTAGAGCTGATTTGGTTTCTGGATCGCCTGTGTGACGGTGATTTATACGTAGTAACATAGTCACATAGTAACTGACTTGCGAGGTTGAAGTATACCCACCCAGACTGTAGTTTATCATCTTGCCGCTCCAGTCGCCGCCCAAGGCCACTCCCATTGCTTAGACGTCGTGGGGTGGGTAGTCCCATAGCTTATCGACAAATTATAGCTATCAGCGACGGTTTTTTAAGGCAGTATATCCTGTTCCTGCAGAGTGAGGGTGTTCTTGCTTTATTGCTTTCGCATCGATGGTGCGGAGGCGAGGGTGGCAGTGGCAATTGTATGATATCCCTGTTGCTGTACCTACAGGTTCTGTTCGTTCTCTTCTAATTGCGTGGGATAGGGGCTTGGATGGTATCTAGTCCAGTTCATACCGTGACCTAGTATGAGGCAGCTAGCAAAGTATGTCTAGCACAGTTCCCAATGGCGCAGTAGCAGTACCCTACCAGTAGCCTTGGCGAATTAGTTATATTCCCTGAAAAGGCGATGAGATAACAGCCAACCGACCACTGCCATCTTTTCTCGAAACACCACGAGATGTCAAGGATACGCAACCCCCGACTCCAACCCAACCCCTCATGCAGAACGCTCACCTCGAATCAAGAGCAGACCGTCCAACCAGAACAGAAACCATTGCCCTTGTCCCAGGAGAACAGGAGAACAAGAGAACAAGAGACCCAAACCCCGAGCCACAAACCCATTGGAACGAATCCTGCCCCGACAAGTCGAGCATCACTTTCACCGTGACTAGCCCAACGCTCACAGCATTCCAGACCAGTAACACGGCAGTCACGATCTCACCCGGTCTGTACCTATGTACTGTACCTATTAAATAAGTAAGGCAGTGTGTGTGTGTATCTATGCAGTACGCAGTACGCAAGAGAAAGTGAACACTCAGGTCGGATTGTCGACAAGGCGACGTCAACATCGACATGGACATCACCAGATCAGATCAGATCGCATCCCCCTAAGCCCTAGCCTCATGATCTACACCCCCCCCCCCCAACAAAAAAAGACAGAGGGGGTGGGTGGTTCAGCAGTCAGGGATCTATCTATGTCTCTCGCCTCGACCGTTGGAAAGTCTAGTCTCAGACTGATTCCAACCGTTGCGCGCCGCCACCCACCCCCCCAACCTCACCCTTACCTAAATGAAGGATAAACACTTCTTCAGATCGCATCACTACAGATCTGCAAGGAGCCCGTTGACGTTGACCGGTTGACCGGTTGAGGACCGCATGATCAAACCATACACACACACACACAACACACAACACACAACACACAATAGACATACCGTATCCACGGATGGGAGCATGAGCGCATGCATTGCCTGGAAAGGGAAAGGGAATTGAACCAAAGAAGAAGAAGATGCAACAGAGGAAAGGGTTCATTAACCTTCCAGATCCCAAATCAGTCAGTATGACAGCTGCGTTGCTCCAAGGACACTCGAGCAGAACAGCTTTGTAACAAGAGGATCCAAAGTCCTGTCTGCCATCGGAGATCCCCCTTTAGAACAAACCGATAGAAAAGATCATAAAACCAACCCCCCTCCCAACCTTCGATCTTGCCCACTCTGCCCGTCATTCTTTTCTGATTCTCTTCGAGTCTTCTCCTTACCCCCCTAAAGGTTGCACAACAACGCATCCAGCGGCTACATGCAGATCACCTCGGAAAGAGCCACGAATCGGGGATTATAAGGCCAAAATGTCATCGACGGCAGCAGCAGCAGCAAGAAGCTCTCGCCCCCCTATACCAGCGGCGAAAGAAGGAAGCTGCTGCTGCTGTGGTGGTGGTGCTCGTCCACGACCAAAGAACGTAAGCCAGGGTTTTCACTGCTTTGATGGGAGTAGCCGTGAAGCTACACACCACACACACACCTGTTTCTGTAACCTTGAAAGACCCTTTTTCCCCCTATTTTTACCCCAGAAAATACCCAAAGTCCCGACAAGGTCAACCGAAATCGCCTCCTGTCACTTGCTGGGACACCTAGCCCAGAAATGAACGACATTCCTCTCAGGGACAGAACATGCAACATCATTCCCTCTGGCAGAAAGCCCTATTTCTTTTTTTGGCGGGTAAACTGGGATCAATCGGTGTAACAAACACGTCGCATGGCCTTTTTTTTTTTGGTTGAATTTCCCTCCTCGGAGGTATGATGCTCGTGTTGGAAGAAGACGGGGTCAAACTTCGGTGAGCGTTCGTTATATGATGGAATGAAGAGAAATTTCCGGCGGCCCACTACATATGCAAGAACCGCATCAGCAACAGGACAATGACAGAGGGAGTAAAAAGAATGGCCTGAGCACCTTCCCTCCCGTCGCTGCCATCGATCCGGATCAAGGCTGTGGAGGTAGTTTTCTTCGGAAGAAAGGGAAGGAAAGGCTGCGCTTTCAGGCACAATCATGGAAAAGCCCAAGGCACTTTGCAGCAGGGTAATTGAAACCCACGCCTCCCGCTCGCCCTCCTCTTCCTCCTCCTTCTGCCCCAATATCTTCTCCCCTAGACCGGCCGACGATAGGCTGCGCTGGTGCCATCTTGACGGTTTCACAACTCCATCCCAAACAGGAATCGTCGATACCATCATCCGTTTCGGGGATTGGCCCCCCTCGGGCAACAATCACGAGATACGGACACGATTGGGACTGGGCACGAGTGAATCTCGAACACCTCATCAGACTCATCCTAGAGGCGAGAAGTTTATAGAACCAAAATAATCAAAAAAAAGAAAAAAAAAAAAAAACAGAGATGCTGGCTTGTCTGTGTCGTCTTTTAGGCCCTTTTTTCCTTTCTTTCCTCGTCCGTGTTGGCAGCAGGTGCATCTGATGGTCCTCGTTTGGTATCACCGTGGTCCCTGTCACAGGAGAAACAGACAACTGGGGAATATTGGGATCTGGGAGGCAACAGATTGAGATAAAGACCAAGGAAACTCCTTGACCTCCATTGAAGAATTGCTCTCGAGCCCCCAAATCCAGACGTTCCTCTTGCCGCCATCCCATCAGGAAACCCATCAGAAACAGAAGCTTTCTCTCTCACACAAACCCTTTGGGCCGCCGTCGTCTCCCTCTCTTCTTTATATACCTGGGAAACATCAAGAGTGACTTCCACTACTTGACACAACGAAAACCCCTCATCTGACAACGCTCGATTGAACTTCATTGGCTTCTTGCTGCCCTTGGGCCTCCTTTCACCACTTGATCCTCTGTGATACTCTTCTCCTCTCACTGTCTTTCTCTGCCGCTTCTCCACCTCTGTCTCTGGATAGCAAGCCGGCCTGCCATGCCACCCAAGGGCCTTTACCACCCAGCTGCTCTCCCCGAAGCACGCGGGCTGAAGTATGACGAGTCCGACATGGCTCTCTTCCACGCCAAGCTCTCCTATCACTCCACTATCGAAGCCCGCATGGCATCCAAGGACTCCAATCTAGCATCAATCTCGGATGCCCAAGCGCGGATCCTCAAGCGCTGGGAGATGCTGAAACAGGTGGAGAAAGAGATGGCAGACAAGGGCAAGTCTCTGTCTCCCGCGGAAAGAAAGCAGCTCGCACAATACGAGTGGCGGTATAAACGACTGGAGGAGGTGGCGACCCAGAGCACTAGCTGATTGGAAAACAAAGAAATAACGATGAGAGAAAAACAAACCCCCATGAAATAAGGTCGCGCGCCGAAAGTGGGGAAAGATAGCATCACTGGCGTTGGTTTAGATGTGGATTCGAACAACGCACTGGTGTCAAGCTCAATTGCAAGTGAAGAGTGTGCGCGTTGTGCCCTAAAAGTAAATCCGGGAGTCGTTTCGGTCTCCTTGGTTTGGGTTTTGATTCTGTTATGTCCTTTCTTTTGGGAACTCTCCCCTCTCATTCTGTTTGTATGAGTTGAATGAAGGTTTTATCATCGGTCCCACCTCTGCTTCAAATGTGATGGAAGCTGCTCATGCTTCCTGAGTGACTGCAATGACCTCACCTTCCATAGTAAGTACACCCGTGAAGGTAGGGTGTCTCTCCTCCCTCGAGAAGCTCCCACATAGTTCATGAGGCGACAAAAAAGAAAAGAAAGAAAAAATAAAATATATTAAATCCTCGCGACGTCACCAATGTAACATAGCCTCTTCGAGTCGAACACAGCATCTTGCACTTACACTGTAAGTGTAACCAAGGAGGCGAAGCGGCCTCCCCCGCCCCGTTGTAAATCAAGTACTGTCCTTCGAGATCAGATCAAGTATATGTCTCAGAAAAGCCCCCCAGAAAAAGAACAATAAAGAATGAGAAGTATCCAGAAGTGGGGTCCGGGTGGCGTTCACGGCATCTTTCCCTTTCTTCTTTTTCTTTTGCCCCAATTTCCTTTCTCCTCTGTAGATAGATATATTGCTTCATCCGAGGGTCGAGTCACGTCACGCAAAAGCAATCGTGAACGGCTCGTCCTCCCTCCTCTCTGATGTCCTACATTGAGCACGCGACATGCCCTCTTCGACCTAGTAAGTCTTGCCACAATCCAGAATCCAGGGAAGTAGAAGGTTGTGTAAAGTCGCGGCGTGTGGTGTTGACGCACGCGCGCGCACTCCCCGTCTTGGAGGGTCAATTACCACATGCAGCACATCTTCCACCTCCGCCAGTAGAGGGGTTTATCCGAGGGAAACGACATGGACAAGAGGGGTTTGGTACTAGGAGCAGGAGCGGTGCGGCGAGGCGTGATGGAAAGGGGGAAAGTCACGGCACGGCAAGTTTCAGCACCACATACATTGCCTGACAAGATTTGATTTCTCCCCGAGGCATAATAGTAGCCGTGAAATGTGTTTCTTCTGAATGTTGGATCCCCCCCCCCCCCCTCATCTGAAAATAGAGTTGCAATTGAGGGTGTGTGTTCCCCTCGGAAAGATGCGAACGTCGGAGACCTCCGAACGGGATCCCAAGGGGCAGAAGAGGTGGGTGGGCCCGGGTGTGGGTGTCAGTCGCTTGTGGACAGCTTCTGATTGAGATGTCGGTTGAGGTCGGATCCTATAGCTATATCTGTTAGCAATTGAGCAGGAGAACGAGGGAAGGTTCAAATCAATATACCTGTTATCATCCAGCAAGATCACGCAGTTGAATGTCGAAGATGAAGGTGGAAACAACAAGTGAGTTGGAGAAGATTAAAGTGGGGAAAGGCCTGCGATGAAGCGATAAGATCGAGTAATGCGGGAAAATCGGCGGGGGGGGCAATTCCTTATCGCTCGCGCGCTGTATCGGGAATCGGCTCTTCTGCCCCTCCTGACGTCGTGTATATAAAAAGCCATACAATTCCTCCACTTCAACAGTTCCTCTTCCTCCTCCACACCAATTCCTCTCCGTTCTTTTCAATCCCTCTAACACCTCTTAAAAAGCCCACTCTACCTATTTCACAGTCACAAAAAACCCCCCTCCCACCATGGCCACCACCGAATCCCCCTACATCCCCGGCCCCGAAATCGACAGCACCTTCGCACACACGACCAACCTGGCCTCCGCGGCCCTGAACACGCGCATCCTCGCCTGCAGCAACGAATACTTCGCCGCGGCGTCGAACCTCCTCACGCCGACGGCGCCCATCAACCGGCCGGGCGTCTTCATCCACACGGGCGCCTGGTACGACGGGTGGGAGACGCGGCGCCACAACCCGGACCCCTACGACTGGGTGGTGATCAAGCTGGGGACGGCGCGCGCCGCCATCCAGGGCGTCGAGGTCGACACGGGCTTCTTTGTCGGCAACTACGGCGAGAAGGCCGAGGTGCAGGCCACGTGCTCCGACGCCGACGACGCCGTCCTCGCGGACCCCAGCTACGCCGGCTGGACCACCATCCTTCCACCCCAGCCCTGTGGGCCCTCGCAGCGCCGCGCCTGGAGGGTTCCCGGATTTGATCCCAAGAACCCCACACCCTACACCCATGTGCGCCTGCTCATGTACCCCGATGGGGGGTTTGGGCGGTTGAGGCTGTATGGTCATGCGATTCCGGCGGCGCGCGGGGAGAGGGTGGCTGTCGCTGGTGCCCAAGACGAGGAAGAGGAGGAGCTGTCGTCGGCGTTGTGCGGGGGTCTGGCGCTGGCGGCCTCGGATCAGCATTATACCCCGTGCTCAAATCTGTTGCTGCCCGGCCGCGGGAAGGATATGGGCGATGGGTGGGAGACGGCGCGGTCGCGCGCCCCGGGCCATGTCGACTGGGCCATTGTGCAGCTGGGGTTGCCGGGCGCCGTGTCCAGGGTCGTCGTCGATACCAAGGACTTCCGGGGCAATTTCCCCCGCGTGGTGCGCGTGCACGGCTTGGTGCAGGGGGAGGGTGGCGAGGACGGCCCCGTCGCCGTGCCCGCCCATGATCATCCCGGCTGGGTGGAGATTGTCAAGGGCGACCAGCGCTGTCAGGCCGATACCGAGCATGTCTTCCAGGGTGCGGATTTGGCCGCGGGTGTCGATGCCCAGGCGTTCACCCATGTGAAGTTGACGCTCGTGCCGGACGGTGGCGTGAAGCGCTTCCGGGTCTTTGGCAGACGGGCCTAGGCCGAGGCTTGTGATGAGCGGTGCCTTCTGTTTAGTATCTTCAGCGTGGTAAATTGCAAATAATGAGAGATACGATCCTACATAAATACATTATTCAAAAGATCATGTACCGGAGAGGGGAGGTTTCCAGTAGTGATGTGTTTTCGACATTCGCCTATGCATAAATTATACTGAAAAAAAGAAAAACAAAACAGGAACAACGTTAAGCTCCGTATAAATCATCGTTATAGCTTGCTAGCAGCCAGACTAGGTAGGGTATATCACTATAAAAATTCAATAATCTACTTCATCGTGAGGGATCACAATCAATTGATCGACAACAGTGGAGACGCCGCGAAAATAACACATGCTCTGTTGGGGGTTGCAAATACAATTCCAGAAGGGTAGAAAGGTCATGCTCATGAAAAGCTGGTATCGGTATCGGTATCGGTGTCGGTGTCGGTATTGGGAAAAGGCAGAAGAAGAAAGATGGAGGGATTTTCTCAACACGGATTCCCTGAAAGAACAAACTGACGCCATGAACAAGTCCGCTGGTCCAAGGAACAACACAACAAGCATGAAAACCCCCGCCCCGTGTGAATGCTGAAAGGTATCAATTCGAACCGGCATGCCGAATGCAAACAAATGCCATGGAGGAACGTGGTCACAACCGTGATAAGTGTGGCGTAGAAAGCAATATTAATCAAGACTCGAAATATCATCCGGGGCGCCGTTCCGTCCGATACTTCGTTCCCGGTCCCAAACAAAAAAAGAAAAAGAGACGAAAGATATTATAGACCCCCTTGGCACAAAGCGGATAAATCGGGTTTGAATACGTAACAGTACATTGTGGCACTTTCTGACTGCCGCTGCCGGAGGTTGGAGAAGCGCAGAAAGTTGTGAGGAGACAAAAGAGGAATTGCCGACGTGCGATCAAGGACGGTTCACGCTGGCGGAAGCATCTACTCGGAGCGGAACTTCTCCGCATTCTCGGCCTTGAGGCGGTCCCGTAGAAGAAGTAATGGCCGATTGGGGTCCAGGAGCCCCATCATCATCTTGCCCAGTTCATTGTGTTTGATGGGTTTGGTGACATAGTCGTTGAAGCCAGCACGTGCGGCATCTTCGATCTGATCTGTCATCGCGTTGGCCGAAAGGGCCATGATCGGGATTTGTGGATAGTGGTTCTTTGATTCCCAAGCACGAATGTCACGGCACGTCTCGTAGCCGTTCTTGATGGGCATTTGGATGTCGCACTGCAGGTCGTGTCAGCGAACTTGGAATCACTGAGTCCGCTTGCTGGGATGTCTTTCACTTACAATGATGAGAGAGTAGTATCCTGGTTCCTTGGAAAACACCATTTCTGTACACTCTTGTCCATTTGTGGCTGTCTCCGCCATGACCTTGATCTTGTCGAGGTATTTCATCATCACCTGAAACACGTTAGCATACAATGTGAAGCACAGCGAATTCCACATGTATTCACACTTACCATACGGTTCGTATCATCATCCTCAACAAGTAGCACTCGGTAACCCTTGTTGCCGATGACCTCTTTCACCATCTTCGACATGGTCTTGAAATTGTTGTTGATTTCCCGGGCCATATCCTGGTTCCTGTCCTTGCTCAAATCGCGTCGATTGTCGGGATCAAATATCGAGGAAAAGGCGGACGGCTTCACCGGTTTCGGAACAGTGTATATACGTCTCCCGCTAGAGGCCAACTCCTTAATCCTAGCATTGATTTGTCGCTTCTGATACAGATCGGAAATGATGACCAGACTTGGTGCGGTCTCCAACTCGCACTCGGAGACATAATGCATCATATCCAGAACGTCATCCACATTGGGCAGGTTGAGGACCAAATGGGTAAGCTTCGTGACATCACTGACCGAATCCCTCCAATCTTCCACATCAGGGGTGGAAGTGATAGAGAAGGGGACTTCCAGAGGGACCACCTGCTCGATGTGTTGCTTGATAGCTTGGCGGGTATTGTCCAGAGGACAAAGGATAAGGATCGAGTAAGAGCTGGGTAAAGGCTGCGCGTCCGACCCGGTGTACTCCGTAGGCTTGGTCGAGACAAATGATTCTTGCGAGGGTGAGGAGGAAGATTGCGCCATTGGCTGCGAGATATCGCCGCTTGAGAGGGCCGACTTGGAGTTGTCAAGCCTTGCCAACGGATCCAGCGTGTAGGGGTCTGGGGTGGGAAGAGCTGAGGAGATCGGAGACCTCTCGGAGAAGTTGATCGAAGGAAAGCGTATAGGGGTTTCGTAGCTCGTCTGTGATTGGGTTAAAGAGGTCTCAAGAGTAGAGGAGAAATCGGCTGCGTCGGGTCCTCTGCTATCCATAGAGTCCTTCCTGAACAGCATCTTCTGCAGCGGATTCGGCTTGAGGTGCTCGAGGAAGACGTCAGAAGTGCTGGACGATTGACGGACAAGCCGCGGCTCGTCAGGAGTTGGAGGTGGAGGAGCGTCGACTTTAACATAGAACGAGAATTTGGCACCTTGCCCTTCCTTACTGGTGGGCGTCAACTTGCCGCCATGCATTTCGACAAGCTGTTTCGACAAAAATAGCCCGAGACCGCTACCCGCATGCTGCTGAGAGCCGTTCTGTCCCAGTTGACTGAACCTCTGCATCAATCGCTCTGCATCCCTGACGCTGAAACCTTTACCGGTATCCACAACGTCGAAATTCAACAACAACTCCGTGGACTTGGGAGTAGTCGGGGCACCATCATAGATGGAGCAGCATATATGGATCTCACCCTGAGCAGTAAACTTGACTGCGTTGCCGACAAGGTTGATGAGGACCTGTCGTATACGGAACCTGTCTCCGATAACCATGGGTGGCACATTTGCGTCCATCAAATAGTTGATTTCAAGGCCCTTGTCGATCGCCCTAGACGAGACCGTGTCGATGACATCCTCAATCACAGACCGTACATGGAACCATGAGTTGACCATTGTCATTTTTCCGGCTTCCACCCTAGAAACGTCCAGAATGTTATCAACCAGCTCTCGAAGGTTGGTTGAGCTATTCTGGATAGTGTCGAGCATACGTCTCTGATCAGTGTCGAGCTGGGTGTCGAGAATGAAAGGGATGGTGCCCAGGATACCATTCAGCGGAGTGCGAATTTCGTGAGACATGTTGCTGAAAAACTTCGTCTTCGATTCCATCTGGTTATTGAGTTGCTGCATGGCCTTATTGAGTTCGCGTTCGAGATTCTTGCGGTCATTGATGTCCGTGCATGTACCGTACCATGAAGCTTCTCCTTCTCCGCTTCCAAAACTGCTAGTCTCGACACAAACCAGACGAACAAGATGCCATCTGAAATCCCCGCCCCTGGAGCGAAGCCTTATTTCGGTAGAGTAAAAGACACGTCCATTTTCGTCCCTCTGCACAGAGGCGACTCCACGCCTCACAAGTTCTTCCAAAGCAGGTGTAACGCCCTGGCCAAATTGACTGTCTTGTGAGACAGCCTTCCGTATGGCTTCCGCTGCACTTTCGCCGGGTTCGGCTGTGGACTCGATTTTCTGCGGCTCAGAAAGGTAGAGGGAAAGAAGGCCACATTTCTCCAAATCATCGGTGTGGACGTGCTTGGCGAAGCCGAAGTTCAGCGCTTCCTCCAGCTTTTGACCGGTGTAGAGGTGCCATTGCTCATTGACGAAAATGAGGCCCCTATACTCTGTAGCCTCGAAGACAATCTGGGGGATGGAGTTGGAGAAGGCTCGATATTTAGCATCGGTCGCGAATTTCTCTCTCTCTTGCGCAGCTTTCAATTCGGCAATATGTTGCTCGTGTATGTCAAGAAACGATCCGATCCAGTAAAGCACTTCCCCGGTGGAAGATAGCAAAGGGTTTGCCCGGAAAATGAACCATCGATATGCCGACTCGTCATTAAAGCGTTTAACCCGGACCCGTTCCGTAAATTGTGACCCTGTACGTAATGCGTTCGCCCATTCCTGAGACATGTGCTCTCTTTCGCTGCTATGAATATTCTGCCAAACGTCTCGCAATCTCTGCTCTTGAGGCTGACTCCTTCGGTAGGCATCGAATTTCGAGTTGGTCCATATTACTTCTCCGCTCTGGGGTTTCGCAAGGAAAAGATGTAAGGGCACCGAGTTCAGCATGAGTTGCGCCACTGTATCAGAGAATGGACGGGGTAGTTCGCGTTGCAGCTGGGCGTAGAAGGAATTCGTTGAGGGATGGCGGGAGGCAGTCTGCGTTGGTGATATTACCTGAGGTCCCTTCACATCCTGCAGAGGAGATACAACGCCTGGACTCTGGTCTTGCGGTGTGGCGTCTTCCTCGGCAGACTTGCTTACGAGTCTCCCGGGTGACGTGGGGGTTGATGATGCCATGTTCTGTCTCATCTTAGTCAATCTGTTCCGATGCTGAGTGATGGCATCCCGAAAACTTTTCGACTGGTGCACGTTGAAGTAGCCATCGGGATTATCGGTCCCTGTCTTAGGTACCACCCCAGGTGATTCGCAGAAATTGCTGCCTCCTGACGCAACATGACCGAGATCGACCCCAGGTGTTCCAAGATTAGATAGCGATGGGCTGAGCTTGGTAGAACTCGACCTTTCTTCTGGACTTGAGATACTAGCTCGAGCTGACAAAGAGCCATCGTCGGCTATCGTATAGCTCACATGGCCACTGAGGCCCGCGACCAGTTCCAGCTCGCTGCTTTCATCAGAAAAAGTTCCGCCGAGTCCCAGGAGCTGGCCATAGCGGGGAGCCTCGAGCCGCGAAGTGACTTGGCGCTCAAGCTGGCTGTAGTGTTGCGCGAGACAGAACGAAGTGGTGAGGTGAGGCATAAGATACGATAACGATCTTCTCAAGTTCGTGGGGTAAGGAATAATGGGAGACAATATGGAGATCACGGCGACCGGGAATCGTAAGGTGGATGGCGAAGGATCCTTGGCGCGACCGACATGCAAAAGAGGAATGTGAACCACCGACTTGGCCAGGTCGACGCCAATGGCTTCCAGTGGCCCCAAATTCGAATAATCCTGAGGGGGAGGATTCTTCGCGAATGCGCTTTCATCAACAGCGTGACTGACAAAGAATGGATTCTGCTCCGCATGAGAGCGAGGTGCGGGCGATGGAGCCGGGGACTGAGACCAAGGAGACGGTGGCACCTGTTCATACTCATCAAACAATTCCATAGACGGGGTCACCCTAGCCTTGAGCAGACCAGGATTGGATACCGCTCGCGTTCGAGCTGTAGATGATTTATTGGAGGAATTCGGTTCGACAGTTGGGGTAGCCTGAGGTTTGTCTTCTGGGGTTTCGAGAGGATCTCCTTGACCTGGACGATCAGCCGGCCCCTCTGAATACTCTCTTGTCAAAACAACAGGATCGGTGCGCCCGAAGAGCTTTACCACCCCAGTTCTCTTGATTAGCGGGTCGGATTCGACTTCCAGCGGTCGGGGCACGGGAAAAACTGCTTGGCGATAGTTTGATAGTCCAATCGACGACACCGGTTCGTTGGTTGGAGTTCCAATCTCGGGATCTGCTTGCTTGTTCTCTGTCTTCGGTAGACAATCGATACTTTCGTCTCCTTGAGATTCCGCATCGCGCCAGTCTGATTGTTTCCGTTCCTTTCCAAAGCCAGCGAACGAGTGCCGTGCTAAAAGGGACGGTCGCTTCGGTGAATGAGCAGCCCTTGACCCATTCAAAAGAGCTTCTGCGACGAGTCCTTTCTTCCTCCCTGTTCCTTCGCTGCTCTCCTTTGCGAGGTTATTGCCGCTCGAAGTGACCTCACTTGGTAGTCGATCCGTTCGCATGTCTTCCGTGTCGGTAGGTACGGCGTCCGGGTCAAAGACCGCTTTCTGGCCCCATGGAACATTCTCCAAATCCGTCGCGTCTCCCGGTACGGCCAGCGATGCTCTCTCTGCTCCGTAGTGCGTCTGCAAAATCTGGACTATGTTCGCCCACCATGCATCTAACCCGGGATCCGCGTTCAACTGCAGAGTAAGTTCATACAGATTGGGACTCGGGTAGGCGGGGTCCTCAGGTACAGGCCTATAATGAGGGGGCAAGAATACACCTTGAGGATGTGTCGCAGCAGA
This sequence comes from Aspergillus aculeatus ATCC 16872, assembly GCF_001890905.1. NCBI lineage: Eukaryota > Fungi > Ascomycota > Eurotiomycetes > Eurotiales > Aspergillaceae > Aspergillus > Aspergillus aculeatus. Next base: position 2,594,184 of record NW_017962976.1, read on the forward strand.
TTCTAGATCGTCCGGGACATCGGAGGGCCCCATCCGGGCCTTCATCTTATCTGCCGGCAGGGTCAACTTGAAACCATTGTGATTGAACGCGGAGTCCCGTGCTGCTCTCGTTGAAAACTGCGACTCCATCCTCGGAAAAGGGTAAGAAGGAGTTGGTCCGGGGAGGTTGTCGGGAGAGGTGTTGGAATCCATGGCTCTGATTGTGCCGCCAGAACCAGTGGAGTCGGAGTATGATGCGGAAGGCAATGCTCCCGCCGTTGAGAGGGTTTTCGCAAACGAGACATTGAGGGGTCGCTTCCTGGTTGACTCTGTGGTGCTCTGTGGTGCGGGATCGGTTTGCGATGTAGAGATCTCTCGAGCAGCCGAGGAGGGTTGGTTTTGAGATTGTTGCATTTGTTGATAGACCAGTAATTCTTCCATCTGCCTCCGGAGTTCCTTGAGGGTCTGCAGACTGCGCCCTTGATCTTCCTGGGTTCCTTTTCCCGCTTCAGGACTTTCTTTTTTCGGAGGCGACGGGATGTGACATGCGGTCGCAGTCTGTTCGTGCGATATAGAGGAAGAGTGAGAGTTAGCATTCCACGTACTTTTCTCCAACGGCGCATCTCCATCAATTGCATAGTGAACATCATGGACAGAAATAGAATTGGTTGACTGCAGGGAAGGTCGACAATGGGATTGGGGCGCGGCGACAGGCGAAGGGGCCTCGGCCGGCGATGGAAGCGGAGGTGTCTTCATGCTGTTAACTTCGCCCATCCTAATTTCTCCCTCCACCGCCGGTCACAAATCAATTCTCCTGGGCGAATCCAACTCCACGGGAGCCAACTGAGGCACTCATCTCTCGGACAAAACGGTCCGCAATCAGAATTCGTGGAGGAGGCGAGAGGAGATTGGAGAGGGAGCAGTTGGGTGAAAATAGTGAAAATATGCAGAAGACGCGAAAACCGAACGAGCAATCGAAGCGAGGATCCGAACGGTCGAAAGACAAAAAGAGAGTATTGGATGCTATTGGAGCGGGATGGTGTATATAGCGCACACGGTGAAGAACCCGACGAGCGAAAAGAAAAGGGGTGGTGTGGATTGGCTCGAAATTCAAGGCAGTCGAAGGGGGTTGGGGGGGGGGGGAGGGGGGCGCTTGATTCTGCGACCAGAAAAAACGTCCGGGATGCGTTTTCTTGGGCCGAGATATGGGGCGTAGGCAAGAAGAGAAAGGAATATACAAGAGGGGAAAAAAAACGGAAAAAAGAGACACGAAGGGGAGGAGGAAATGAAAATGGCAGACGAACGATTTTTTTCCGAAAATGGGCCGTTAGAAAGAAGGTGACTAAAGCGGTGTATATCGGATGGTGGTTATGGGGAGGGAGGAGTGGGAGGGGGGGGGGCAAGAAGTGGGTGTTGGTGGTGGTGGTGATGATGGGTGGGTGGGTATTGATAGAAGAGATGAGATGAATTGGGATAGGATAAATGGAATGGGGTTTAGGACTCGCAGTAGTGGTAGTGATAGTAGCAGTAGGAGCAGTAGTAGTAGCAATACCAGCACAACCAGTAATAGAGTGTTGGGTTTAGGTGGTGAAAGGAGATTAGGAAAAAGGCTCAAATTGATCTGACCTTGCCTAGTTGTAAAAGCAGAATGAAGCACTGGCAGCAGGTTCTACTGCTATGCTAAAATGCTAGTACAATAATGAGAAATAATGTATTGACCCAGCCAGCAAGAGATCGTCGATTTGTGCTGGCAAAGTTCAAGATGTGGAAATGGTCCGTCGCCCCGGGGGGGGGGGAAAGGCAAGTGGAAAGTTCCAAGCTATGACGTAGTTAAGGCAAGCCCTGGACTGGGCTAGGCTGGATGAATGGGGGGAGAGGGGAGGGAGGAGATGAGGAAAAAAGGGAACAAGAGCGAAAGTAAGGGAAAAACCCGAGGGCTGTTTTCGGCACTTGTCTACTATTAATCTTCTCCAGTCAAAAGACGTCTCCTAGATGAAGTCTGTCTTTGGGGCTGAATAGATGATATTTCAGTAGAGGTCACAGCTGATTGATTGTCTGGTCTTAATAATGACTGGCAAACAATCCCATCAAGCCGCCGCAAATAGTCAAGTGTGGGAGAGACAGGAGAGAAAAGAACAAACTGCAGAATTGAAGACAGATCGGGAGGGAAGTAGGATAGTCCGCTACGGGGAGAGCGAAAGCAACCTACAAGGAAATCAGTCGCAAGAAGAGAAAGGATGGGCAAATCAAGTAACCAAGTACCCTACTGTGGTAGTCCGTCTACTGCCTTGCCTAGTCTCGGTAGGAGCGGGCAAAAGGTCAAGAATTCAAGAATGAAGGAAAAGACCTGGCTGGACTTGCAAGGCCTTGTGTTGACTAAAACAGATCTCAAAGTCCCACTAAGCAATGAACAAGGTTCTTGGTATATTATCTGCAATACATTATGCATTGTGGTGTATAGTAAGTAGAGCAGCAGCAGCAGCACGAGTGTACAGTACATGATAATAACCTCAGGAACCTTACCCCTCTAAATGATGCCACATTCAAATTAGTCGCGGGACCGACAAATGCTGGATGACATTGACATACCTGAAAGTAGACTAGTGTAAGGGCAGCCCCCGTCTTTGAGTTTGCATCAAGTAAGCAAGCCCTCTCCGCCCATGCCGCCACCATCATCATCATTACTACTAAGTATCATCCTCTGTAGTACAGAGTAACTACAGTACTCTTAATAATAGACCACTGCTTGCTTATCCTCCGGTAACTAACCGTTCTGCATTCCACCTTTCATCGCGAAGGGGTTCAATGATTCCAACTGTGGCGCCCTGATCACGGTGGAGCACCACAGTAGCTGCTCGCTCATGGCTGCATCATGAGCCGCGACAGATGCCTGTCCTCTGCACTGTACTATGCTGTACCCACCCTCCTTGATCACGAGCCACTTGCCGCGATGCCTAAGGCTGAAAACTCCTCCACTGTCTTCCCCCTCACCTGAAAGCCTCAAGTTCTCTTTTCCGGATACTGGGTCCTTCCACTGTGTAGCAAGCAAATGGGACGTCTTACAGCTGCGAATAGTGGACGAAGAACAAAAATCAGAACAAAATGGATAGGTCGATTTTCCGTCATACTACTTTCGTACTAACTTGGTAGGCTTTGCCGCTTTATGTGAAATGACCCTGTTAGGCGATCCCCGAGATCCTCAAGAATGGTTCGTGAGGCACGCGATCTGCGCAATAACCATTAACAGACCATGTGTTCGCTTCACTTCTAGACCTTCTGAAGGTAGCGACTGGAGTCTTGCTTGCATCACTGATGGCATTTCTCCTGATCTGTCTAGCCGAGTTTTGGTTAATAGGCTGGGTCCTCCGCAATAATAGCTATACCCAGTGTCCATCGCGACATTTTATATACCGTCGTCCTCCTGACACTGCGTTGATGACCCCGAGGACGATTTCGTAAGGTATCTTACACTACTACTAATCTTCTTGTGAGCTTTGGATTTTTGACTTCTGCATATGAGCTTTTACACCCACTAGGATGTAGCTCAAAGAGTGCACTAGAAGAGGCCTGCTCTAAACACCTCAAGAAAATCCCGAGCAAACCCGCGCAAACCCGGGGTTTAGAGCTAGAATGATGATCGCAGAAGAGAGTCTCGCTCGCTCGGCGATGGTTGCTGAGGCGAAGCGATGACGGCATGGAACCGTCAGTGTTCAGTGTTGCCGCGTGGGTTGGCAGTCTCCCAAGCATTTGGTACCATGGGAGTCAGCCAGGCTAGCATACTTTATCTCCTGCTCAGACACTCAGCTCCAGGGAGCTACCAGTAGCTAACTGGGAAACACACAGCCTGCAGCGGAAGAGTCCATCCACGTATCACTTTCGGTAGTTCGTCTGCAGCTGTACTGTACCTACTCCGTACCGTGCAGCGGACCCCATTTCTTGCTGCTGGCGCTGCAATGCTTACTTGTTTGACTAATGTAAGTGCAGGAACCTGACGATCTTAAAACCGATGGTATGACGAAGCCGTGTTCCATGTCGGCGATGGAACACGTGGGAGGGGAGACACACTCTAGTACTAAGTACTTACTCACACCCTGAACATACGGTACATTGAAACATGTTGTCGTAGTCCTTGTCCAAGGGAATTGATGTGAGATCTATTTGACACAAGCGATCGGGAGTTCATGACAATGTGCCGATGGGTGACATCTTCGCATGCTACCGAGTACCAACTAGTCTAGTTAAACTCAGATTAAGACCGACTGACTTTCAGCCAGGCCCCAGAGCCCTGTTCAGCCCTGTTCCTCGAATCAAAATTCCGAGTGATATTCAGGAGTACGGCCTTTAGGCAAAATATTCCACTAGTCGCCATAGGCTACAATTAATACAGTGCTAGTGTAGTCTTTCATGCGCCCACCAGTGCCATTGATCGTCCCCGTCTTTGACTAATTCTTGACAGCCTACTTCTGAATGCATGATTTATGCATTGCATTGTACCACAATAGGCCACAATGTGACAGGCATGAATAACTAGGGAAGATAGAAGAAAAGAAAAAATAAAAAAAGCAAATTACAGTCTACCAGAGTAGGAAAGTTGAACAAGTGTCGGGGTAGAAAGGACTGATGGTGATGAGTGGCATGTTGCCAGTCGGCCGTTTGACGCCTGCCATCCATCCATCACGTTGTGCCTTGAAAACGAGTGAGACAAATCGACGGCTGATCGGCCGTCCACTTTTTTTCTACTTCAATTTCCCTCGTGATGCCCAACGGCAGCTGACTCAGCCCAGAGCGAAAACGGAGCCTCTCCCAGTGAGGGAATTCTGAATCCTCAGGCATCTTTACCCACTCCGTCCCCCTCAAACCAAAGTTCCAAAGTTTCGAAGTTCCTGCCTCGCCTCGAAAAAGAACTGGAGTCTTATCAAAGTTGCTCACTTACACAACCCATCATCCTTGACCAACGGGTAGCTCGTGTTGTTGAGGTGAGCCCACCATTCAAAAAACTACATTCAATCTGAACGAAGGAGATCCCCCCCCCCCCCCCCAAAAAAGCAAAGTGCGCACAACCGTGCGGTCTCGACTGGAGCCGTTGACCTTTACCTAATCTAGTCTCAAGGAACGGCAACACTCACTCACTTTAGCTCCCTCGTTCTCCCTCCCTCCTCTCTCTCTCTCTCTCTCTCCACCGTCCTTGGCGACGATTATTGTTCAAACCGTTTTCGTTCTTATGAATCTTCTCTTGGATCACTCCGACCACCCCTTCTTCCGAGTACGAGTGCGACTACACACGACAGGCGATTCACCTATGGCCGTCAATTGAGGGGTGACATTCTGTCTGACACAATTGTTTATTGTTGGTTGCGATGGACGATAGCCATATCTTGGGGGACGACTTGCCGCTCCCCCCGGCGCGGCTCTTTGAGAGGTTGGCACAGCTACCTGGATACACCTGGGATCAGTCCGTTGAGCCGTTCCACTCTACCTACAACCACTGGCATGTCTTCGGCCTTCGTCATGCCGTTGAATCTGATGTTTCCACCCCCGCCGCAACCTCCTCGGGCCCCTCTAGTCTGGCTCGCAATTCTCCGCGTACCGAATCCCGTCCCCCGTTTCGTCATCATTGGAGGAGCAGCTTAAGCGAGTCCAGCAGCGAATTATCGCTGTCTCGTATCGATCATGAGCCGATATGGATCCCGGTCGTCGCCCGTGTTTCGTCCCACGTTGTCAGACTCGAGCGCGAATTTCATATGCTACGGTCGATTGTGCAAACTTCGGACCCAGATTGCAACCACACAATACGGCCGATTGATCTGATACGACTGCCGCCAGACCCCGGAGATTCGGGCACTCTGCTCGTAGCTCTCTTCGAATCGCCCGGTCCGAACATGCTGCGGGAGATGGTCGCTTTTGGACCCGCTTGGTTTGCAGTTGGCGGCAGGACCGACAGCAACGAGCCCACACCCGGAGAGCAGGTATCTCTTTCGGTATTTCTAGACTTTGCGATTGGGGCATGTGATTGTTTGGAACTTCTGCATTACGGCCTCAAAACCGTCCATGGTGAAATTCGGGGAGATGCCTTCCACTTTAACCGGGAGGCCCGTTCGGTGAAGCTGACCAACACTGGCAATGGCGCTCGGTCATTCGACAATATCTTGAGCGAGGGCTGGTCGTCGCTCTCGAGGGAATTAGGCGTCAAGAACAAGCTGCAATTCATCGCACCAGAGCAGACGGGGAGAATGCCAACAGAACCGGACAGCCGGACAGATATCTATGCGCTTGGCGTGCTCTTCTGGACTATGCTGGTGGGCAAACCGGCTTTCACCGGCAGCGATCCCGTCGAAGTTGTGCAGAACGTTCTCGGAAAGAAGTTAGTCCCCGTTTCAGCGAAGAGGATGGATGTTCCGGATGCCGTATCAGCTGTCATCCAAAAGATGACGCAGAAGGCTGTCAATGAGCGTTACCATACGATTTCTTCCGTTAAGCGAGACCTAGCGCAGATTTCCCAGTTACTTGGAGATGGTGATAGCGAGGCCTTGAAGGACTTCCAGATCGCACAGCGGGATGTCTCATCTTTCTTCACTCTTCCGTCTCGCATGTTTGGACGACGTGAAGAATACGACAAGATTATTAGTGTTGTGGAAAAGGTTCACAGGCGCCAACAATCTGCCTATGCGAGAGCTGGCGCGCAAGCTTCTAGTGGAGTGGGCTCGAACTCATCCGCATCCGACGGCCGAGTTGACAGCTTTGAGATCGCGTCGGGCTCAAGCGACTCGGGTTCATTCCATCTCGCTCACAAAACTACTAATGGCGGCCCTCTAGGTCGGGTCTCTACGCATGAGTCCCTGCATAGCACGGAGTCTTCCCTTTCAACTCCGAAGCCGGGAAATGCCTCTGGCAAGCTCAAGAGTCCGGTGGAATCACGCGCATCCTGGGATATTGCTGACCGAGATAGCCACCCTTCGATGGGCACAAGCACGCAAAGTCATGGAGAGTCGATCACTTCTGTCACTCGACCTAAAGCTGCCAACAAAGCACGTCGGATCGGAAAATGTGAGATTATCGCCATTAGCGGCGCGGCTGGTATCGGCAAAACCGATCTTGTAAACCGAGTTCAACCGACGATACGTAAACTTGGGTACATTGGCATAGCTCGTCTGGACCGAGCTAGGCGAGTTCCCTTTGAGCCTTTTGCGAAGATCTTGGCTAGCCTTCTCCGTCAAATATTCTCGGAACGTGATGTCACCACTGACTATCATAACAATGTCCGCACGGCGCTACGACCCATGTGGCCGACCTTGCATCGAGTCCTCGAGCTTCCGGAACAGCTCATGTCATCTGGTAACAAAGATAAGCAGATCTCACCTAGGCTTTCTGCAGCGCAACATATATTCAAAGATGTCTCAACCAAAGGAGAACCGTCCAAGCGCGTAGCGATGCCTCGTCTTGATGACGGGCAAAGCTCGGTCGACTTTTTTCTGTCTAATGCAGCACTGAAGAACATGCGATTGATGGAGACATTTTTGGAGATTCTGAAAACTCTATCGCAGTACAGGGTGATTTGTGCATGTGTGGATGACCTGCAATATGCCGATGACGAAACCCTGGAATTGATTATGAACATTGTGAAAGCCAAGCTATCTTGTGTGCTTATTCTCACGAGCCGACAGTCGGAACTCGAGTCAGATGCCATCAAGTCCCTTTTCGAAGCCGAAGATCCTAATGTGACCCGAATTGTGCTGAAGCCCCTCGGAGAAGAAGAGATCATGCAAGTTGTAGCGGCCACGATGCACCAAGCTCCAAACCCAACATTAACGCCACTCGCAGCCGTGATCCAAGAGAAGAGCATGGGCAACCCGTTCTTCGTGCGAATGATGTTGGAGACTTGCTATAGCAAAAATTGCATCTGGTATTCCTGGAAAAACTCTACCTGGGAGTTTGACTTGGATCGTATTTTCACCGAATTCGTGGCACCTAGGTATGGAGAGGGCCTGGGACTTGGCTTTATTGCTCGGCGTCTTCAAGAAACCCCTACAGCGGCAAGGTCCATCATGGTCTGGGGAGCGTTGTTGGGAAGCCCGTTTGCCTTCTCGTTGGTCCAAAAGCTTCTTACAAGCGAGTTTCTATTCTCGAGCGATGACGACGAAACTGTTGATTTGACATGCCCTCAGAATGCGAACCTGATTCGACAGTCCGAGGCCGACATTATTGTTGGGCTGCAGTATCTTGTCCAAGCCAACCTTATAATTCCCGGGAAAACGGACGATGAATTCAGGTATGTTCCCCGAATAACTTAATCTTACCCCCACTTGATCGTTCCACTGACTCGAACCGCCTAAGGTTTGTAAATGATCGGTTCTCACAAGCCGCATTATCATTGACTGAGGGTCGAAACGTTGAGAAAATGCATTTCATCATATCTCAAGCCATGATGAAATACTATCATGACGGACGCAGTCGATATGCCTTGGCGCGGCATGTGGCTCTCGCGTCGCGAATCATCAAGTCTCGTGTTGTCGAAAGACTGGAATACAGAAAGATTCTCTGGGATGCAGCTCAGACTGCAGCTCAGTCAGGCGCTCGACCGACTGCGCTCTGGTACTTCCGCCATTGTATCGCATTCCTCCAGGACGATCCTTGGAATGATAATAACACGGATGTTTACTACCATGAGACCTTGCGTCTGCACATTGCCACTGCCGAGATGTCATGGTCTCAAGGACATAACACCGAAGCCCTGGATCTTCTGGACAAGGTGTTCGAGCATGGAAAAAGTGCCGTTTGCAAGTCAAGGGCTTGGATTGTGAAGGCAAAAATCTACGCTCAAATGGGAAACCATCTCCGCTCCATGGATTCGCTTCTGACATGTCTTGATGAGTTAGGGGTCCATCTTCGGGAGCCAACCACATACGAACAATGCGATACTGCATACAAAAGTCTTAGCGAATATCTCGGCAAGATGGACTTGGATGTCATTGTTCGGAAACCTATCAGCAAAGACATCAACATGATAACCATCGGAGCAGTGATGGCTGAGGCGATGTCCGTCACCTACTGGGATGATGGCTTGACGTTCTACCGAATGGCAATAGAGATGATAAATCTTCATTTGTTCAAAGGTGGCTTCGTGCAGATCTCAATAGGCTGCTCCCATCTTGCCATGATTTCCTTCAGTCGTTTCCGCGATCTGGACCTTGCTGTCAAACTCAGTGACCATGCGCTCAGTCTCCTTGAGCGCTGCCCAGAGCCATGGACCCAAGGTCGGGGCCTGATCGTTCATAATCTTTATGTTGCTCACTTGCGGGTGCCGTTGTCAGCTACGCTTCCTGTTCTTGAAACCTCGGTGGAGACTTCGTTCTCAATGGGTGACCCCTACATCACTTTGATCAGTCTCTCCTCGATGGCAATGACGCGGCTGTTCCTGGGCCACGATATGGCTCAGGTTGAGGCTTTCTGTAATGAAAGCCCCGAGGATATACCTGACTGGGTAAATGATACTCGTGGGGGTGCCACTCTTCTCGCAGTACGGTAAGACTCCCTTCAAGCCGAACACTTCCACATCGGGAAGAGTGAAGACGTACAGAAACTAATTCCCTTCACCATGTAGACAAGTTGCGCGTGCGCTGCAAGGGAAGACATCCTGCCGGTTCGCTGACACTGTCATGTCTGACGAGCATCATCATACCAATGAATATATCGCTTTCCTGGATAATAACGCCAGCAATGCCGATCGCCCGCGGGACATTTACTGGGGTTTAGCAATGATTCCTTTGTTCGCTTACGGCCACCATACCCGGGCTATAGAGGTTGGCATGCAGATGATGGATACGATGCCTAGGTTGTGGTCTGCTCGTGTCTCTTATGTCGTCTATTTCTACCTTGCGCTCTCCCTTCTGACGCTCCACAACGACTACCCTGCACGTGGGTATCTTGATGGAGGGTTGAAGACGGTGCTGAAGTACAAAGCAGAGGTGGATTTCGCACGGAGTGCTTGCGATGCGAACTATGGCATGTGGTCACTGATTCTGGAGGCTTTGATTTGCGAAGTCCGAAACGACCACACCTCTGCCATTCAGGCTTTTGAGGCTGCTATTGACCACTGCCAGATCCATGGATGGCCATTGGAGGAAGCCCTTGCCCTTGAGCTGCACGGTGAATTCCTGATCCGACGTGGTGCAAAGAGAGCGGCACGCTCAGTGATGCAGGATGCGATCGCCGCCTGGGCAGCAGTCAGCGCTGTGGGTAAAGCAGCCCAACTGACCGAAAAGCACGAGTGGCTACTGAAAACCGCGACATCTTCGAGAAATGTTGACGTCGGGTGCCAGACTGTTGATTCACTCCTTGGAATCAACCGCAATTCAGGACAGGAACATATTGGTGTGAATCCGAAGATGGAAGAAGATGATCGGAAACAGCGCTGGCTAGAACAGAACGGCGTCACGACTGGTGAGCGGTCATTGGACATCTCGGGTGTCGGTCTCGGTAAGCTTGAACTACTTGTCCCGGAATGCTTATTCCCCCTACTGGTTTTTGATTCTGACAGCAAGCAGATATAATTGATCTCTCGAGTATTCTTGAGTCGAGCCAAGTGATGTCGTCTGAGCTCCAGATCGACAAACTCTTGACTAAAATGATCGAAATTGTCCTAGAAGCGTGCAACGGTTCGGACTCAGCTCTGATTGCGACGAACTTCGATAACAATTTCACCGTAGCTGCAACTGGCGATATGGAAAAGGGCCAAAAGTCTTATGTCGACGGTCTTCCATTCTCGTCAATTGAGGACAAAATGGCCCATCAGATCTCCCACTATGTCATGCGTACCCGAGAGGAGGTCCTCGTCCACAACGTTCTTGAGGATGAACGATTCTCCAACGTTAGCGAAGCTTATCAGACAAGATATCCCATGGGAAGATCGGTCATTGCATTGCCAATAATGCAAGCCGAAAATCTTCTTGGTGTCATCCACATCGAAGGGAAACCAAACTCCTTTACCCAACGCAATGTGGTCGTGCTTCACTTGCTGTGCAATCAGATCGGCATCTCCTTGTCCAATGCATTACTCTTCCGTGAGGTTCGCAAAGTCAGTGCCACCAACGCATCGATGGTTGAAGCGCAAAAGCGCGCGCTAGCCCAAGCTCGAGAGGCGGAGCAGAAGGCCAAGGTGGCAGAAGCCGAAGCGAAGCACAATGTGAAACTCAAAGAAGATGCAGCCAAGGCTAAATCCATCTTCCTTGCGAATATCTCCCATGATTTGCGCACTCCGATGAACGGTGTGATCGGTCTCTCCGAACTTCTCAAGAGTACTCGATTGGATAAAGAGCAAGATGAATACGTCGAGTCGATTCGTGTATGCGCCGATACTCTGCTGACCCTCATCAACGACATCCTCGACTTCTCGAAGCTTGAAGCTGGAAAGATGAAGATCTCCACTGTCCCCCTCAATATCCGAGAAACGATCTCGGAGGTTGTCCGCGCGCTTCGTTATACGCACCGCGACCGAGGCTTGGAGACCATCGAGGACTTGGACAAGGTCCCACCAGAACTTGTCGTCCTTGGTGATCCTGTTCGGCTGCACCAGATCTTCATGAATCTGCTAAGCAATAGCTACAAGTTTACGCCCAAAGGATCTGTGACCGTGCGGGCCCGGGTGTCGCGAGAAGGCAAAGGGCGCATCCGTTTGGAGTGCTCGGTGTCGGACACCGGCATCGGTATCTCTGAGGAGCAGAAGTCGCGACTCTTCCGACCTTTCTCTCAAGCAGACAACTCGACCGCAAGATCATACGGAGGTAGTGGGCTCGGGTTGAGCATCTGCAAAGCGATCATCGAAGACGTCCTGGGAGGAGCGATCTGGCTCGATTCCACGTCCGGCGTCGGCACCACAGTCACATTCCATCTGTCTTTCAACAAAGTGAAGGATGCTTCTAGTAAAGGTCTACGTTCGAAGCTCCCCAGCCCCGACGGGGAGAAGGCGTCTTCCCCCAAGCCCACTGCTCGTGATCTGAGCATGGTCCCCCGCGATCAGATCCGGGTGTGCATTGCCGAAGACAACCCGATCAACCAGAAGATCGCCGTCAAATTCGTGACCGGCCTCAATCTGCAGTGCGAAGCCTACAGCGACGGCCGGCAGGCGGTCGAGGCTCTCCGGGCCCGCTCCCGGGAAGGCAACCCCTTCCACGTGGTCCTCATGGATGTGCAGATGCCCACCCTGGATGGATACAACGCGACGCGCGAGATTCGCAAAGACCCGGACCCCAATGTCAACGAGGCCCTGGTCATCGCGATGACCGCCAGCGCCATCGAGGGCGACCGGGAGAAATGCATCGACGCCGGCATGAACAACTACCTCCCGAAGCCGGTCCGATCCACCATCCTGGCCGAGATGCTCGACCAGTACCTCGCCCCGGTCCCCGCCTACACGCGCACTCGCATGACGAATCGCGGGAGCGGGAGCGTGAATACCGACGCCGGCACGCCGCCACTCAGCAACAGCTCCTCGACGCCCCAGTCCCAAACCTCTAGTCCAGTCATCGCACTCACGCCCGAGGAGGAAAAACCACTTGCCCCCAGCAACAGCAACAGCACCTGAACAGCAACAAGGCATTCGAGGAAAAATTGCAACATTTTGCAGGAATTCTCGGAAGTCTCTTCTTTTCTTCTTCTGTTTCCCTTGCCACCCCCGCTTGTTTGCGTGTTTGAGATACCACATCTGTATAAATTGGAGTTCTTCCCCCCATCTTTTTTTTCTCTCTTCTATTCCTTCATCTATTTGTCTTCATTCGTTCCCCCCCCTCCCCCTTTTTTTTTCTCTTCATACAAAATGTTGTGATATATCCCCAGCTACAATCTGTCTTCGTTAGGGGTAAATTTTTCCATCCATTATATAGCTTCGTTTCTGGTTAGCGAATCTTCTGGTTTTCTGCTCCCAAGCTTTCTCTCCAGCCTCTTTTTGCTTTCACAACCACGATCGGCCACAATGGGGTATGGATATAAATAGACCCTGGTCTCCTTTAGTTCCTCTGTCCCCCCACCCCCTTCTAGGCGCTTGCTTCTCTACCTACCCTATGTTGGTTGATCTGTCGTCTACTGTGGTGTCTGCATAGGCCTATCCACCACAACAAACTTGATGAATAAATGAAGGATATGATTAATGATACTCGAGCTACTCACTCACCCACTTAACCAGTAATATATATGCTATCAAGACCTGGCGAAGTTAGGTACTCAGAACTCAGATGCTACGTAATTGTAGTAATCCCTACAGAGCGTCGCGCCTCGCTTCTACGGTATATCTGTAGGGTATACCTACCTAGCGTCATTGCGGGAACTTTTGGAAAAAGAGCCTCCCCGAAATACAAGTCGGGCTGCTTCCTTTTGCCAGCAAGATGTGTTGAGTTCCAAATTCTGTGTTACTTCTCGACTCGATGCCGAACTAGATCTTGGATTCGAGGATTGATCCATCTCCAGCAAAGCTAGTCGAATGTTGTGGCTTTACCTATCATCTAAATCGATCCATGGTTCACTCGTCGGCATGTGGAGCGGGGCGGGACAGTAGACGTTGATGGTTGAACGGATTCGTGGATTCTAGTGTTTGGCCATCGCGAAATCGAGGATTTTGATTTCGTTGTAGCATTTGTCTCTGCTGTTGTTTTCGAGGTCGGACCTGGTTGCCGAGTGGGTGGTTGCCGACACAATTTTGAATTGAGAGGGCGGAATGGGGCTGAAGTGGTTCTCTTTTGCGGATTGAAAACAAGTAGTCGATGCGGGGTGGAGGTGGTTGAACGAATTGTAGATCGCGCGAGCAAAAGAGGCTTCATTGGAGCTCATTTCCACACGATGGGAAAGCCGTAAGGTACCGACTGGTCTAGCGGCCAGATGGCCGCAGAACGCACCTGACGTCCCAAGCTAGTGATTGTTGAGAATGCACTGGGATGACGTTGTTTCTGTCGGCCTGATTTGGATCCCGCACCGCGAATGCCAGATCTGATGCTTAGGTACAGTACTGTATGTCAGGCATGAGCATGGATGATCGCAGGGTGGAGCTGCATGCCTGGTTGAACTTGGTTTAGAACGAGCGCTTATCGTAGGACGGGCCCGGCCTCGACCTGTGGTCTCAACCCACTTGCTGTCTTCTGGAAAACGCCCACAAGGAAAGCCAGCTGGAAGGTACCGATGAGCGACAGGGCTAGGTGATTAGCCGCCGGAATAATATGGAGGCTCTCTCATCGTCGCTACCAGAGTACGGCGAGCTCTATAGTATCCATGGTACGAACAAAGACTCAGGTAGTTGTTCGATTCCTCATCTGGCGGTGAGGAAAGCAAACGAGGGCCAGGCGAATGAAGGTATTTTCCCTTCCCCCCCAGTTAACCCCACCCACTCTGCAACAATACTCTAAAGAAGGATTAGCCATCCGCAGTGCATCCGTCGCCGTTGACTGACAGGAATGGGGAGTGTGTCTCCCCTCCATTCCGGAGTCGTCTTTTCGCCCATGGAGAAACTTAACACGGACCCTCACCTGCAGCCGATTGTTGGGCACTGCGGGGATAGTCGTCTCACATCCAAAGAAGCCATGACCCAGCATGCATCGGAGGTATTAGCAGCCTAGCCCAAGAGCCTTGGTGCAGCGCCGGCGAATCTCGAGCAGCAGTCTAGTGCATTAGCGTAGCGTTACCAGCATAGATCAGACAGACTTTGCGAGCCGCTGCTCGTGAAAACTCTGTAATCCCAAAGTAAAGTAGTCGGATTTTCGCCTCGCTCGTCATCCTCTCATGGCCTACTCAGAAATTCTGGCCAGGCATGATCTGGCTCAGTTCAGCAAAACTTGGCGACCCGAAAGGAGCTGTGTCGTGAGATAAACCGAAGCAGGCAGTGACCCAATCAAGTTATGTCAAATTTTCACACGAATATTCGAAGTAGTTCATCGGAGGCACAATCATCACTTCATTGGGTTTCTGTGTGACCAATGATTCCGGTCGGGCTGCTGGACAACCAAGCACAAGAGACCATCATCCAAGGTGCCGATAGCAGAGACATAATAATTAGGGCCGCACAGGCACAGTTGAAAAAAAACCGGCGTTAGGAAAAGGACACGGCCGCAAATTGTAAGGCAACAATCCAAGAGTCCGTGAGGCAGCAAGGTTGGAGACATAATGACGGTACGCGCATAAGATGCAGGAAGAATCGAATGCCACTGGTCATAGCGGCTTGTCGGTGGATGTCACCCTGAAGCCGGCGTCGATCGTGACTGGTGTATTTTCTAATCCAAGCCGGCGACCAGAAGAACAGGCTTTCCCTGCGTGTTTTAGCAGCTACGATCTGCCTGTCAGCCAAGAGCCTGTATTGAGTGCGTATCCAGACCGTTTTCTTTTCTTCTCGTTGGCTTTAGATCTTTTGTATCTCTTTGGGCAGTATCAAGAGGCCCTGATTCCGAGGTGTCGGCTTGCTGGACAGGGATGCCCTGAACCGAAATCTTGGGAGGATCGGAGGACTCCGAGACTCGTTCAAAACAGTGAGTCGTGTATCTGCAAGCCAGTCGAGCCTCTTCTCATCTGGACCCATTCTGCACCGTCCAACATGTTGAGATTTCCACGTTGGCGGCGTCTATAGCGCTTGTTAATCGGTGGAAGTTTGGAAGTTGATGATAGTTCACTCAATTGCTCGAGCTCAATGGAAGGCATTCAGGCGCGGGATGCTGGGCCGCCGATAAGCGGACAACACACTCTCCTTGAATTCCACACCCCAGGTTGTTTTTGTTATTTGCATGTCATATGCCTGGCGCATCAAGAAGATGAGAATTATCCCTGTCTGTTACACGGTCTCCCATTCGATTTCAGGGGCCAATTTCTGCCCTGCCGTGCCACTTGAGCGATCTTGGGTCGCCGCGCCGAGTTAGCAGAAGTCATTAGCCCGCTTTTGACATTTGAGAATGCAGTCCCGGTCGTTTTGTGCTTCTAAGTAGCCGAGTCTCCGTGCTTTTCTTGGATTCTTTTATGTGCCAGACCCTCCTGTTCGTTCGTTCCGAACATATGCAGAGATGTCCAATGCTGATCCAAGATCCTCAATATTCGGTTTATTTCCATTGCCGCAAAGCTGTGACTTTCGTCAGCCCCCGCACCATATACTGCGTTTGCAACTTTCTGCGCCCTGCAGTCTTTGATTCAAGACGTCACCATTCATATGGCCGTACACGGCTAAAGTCTTTCAACAAAGCGGAAGTGGAAGAGACAAGCTTTCTCACCCTAACAAGTCTCCCAGGCCTCCCAAAGGGGATGACCTAGCAGCTCAAAGCCATCGGAACTTTATATCCTCATTACGACAGATTCGGTGGAGTTTCGAACAAATGAATCACGTCTTGAGTCTGGTGATAGATGGCTGTAATGACCGAAACAGCTCGAATGAATGTCACACATTGTGATAGCTCCGTAGGCACTCATTTCTCATTGCATCTTGTCGAATAGATCTTGTACCTCTGCTGCTGCAATCACTTTACCCCAGCCACCCAGCCTGCTGATATCGGCGCAGCATATTCACAAAGGACTAGCTTTGGAGAAGGGAGGTAACCTGCCGCATTCGCAAACGGAAAAGAAGGCCTGCGGCATCTGACAGTGAGATGAATCTAGATGAGAAGGTTGAAGGTCTCACGTATTTTGTTTCTTGATCATGAGCATACTGTGGCGCTCGAAAGGGGAGCAGTAGCTCCGCTGGAGATGAAAGTCGGAACACAACAGGATCAGCTTCGCAGTGCTTCTCATTGTTCCTCTTATAGCTTTGTCGTATTAGCCAGACCATTGCAGCCCAAGGAGAGAAAGAGGGAAAAGGTCCGAGAGCCCCCAGGATGACTGATAGTCTCGCCACGAGACACCGGGGAAGGTCGTCCGGGTGGAGGAGGAATGGAGAGGGCTGGACCAGTCTCCGACCATTCAGCAATCTTTCTAATTTTTCGTCTTTTCAGCCAGAGCGGGGTTCTTCCGGGAGAAGGAGCGAATTGGCGTTCAGAAACTGCAAGACGGGCGGAATTGGGGGGTTGGGATTGGCAACAAGTGGAGGGATAATGGTGGGTGAGAGGCAGAAGGGGGGTGGGAGAAAATGCCTCCCCGGACAATCCCAATGCCCAATGGCTTCATCTCGCCCATCCCCAAGCCCCCCCTTTCCCCTCAGGGCCTTCCTAAGACTCATTTTCTTTGATCAAAGTTCATTCCGCCGGATGGAAGACTCTCCGCGGAGGGCTATATAAGCCCCCTCCTCGTCCTCCATCGTCCGGGCCTGTTCCTTCTTCCTTTTCTATCTCTCCAAGTCTCTCCTCTGCTTCCCTTCAACTCGTCGGAGTCATCCATCGACTCTCTTGTATCTGTCCTCTGACATACCAGCCCCTTGATAGGCATCAGTCGTTGAACCTTCTCTGTCATTGAACCCACTATTTCTATTCTCCTTCATCAGCTCCAAACCCCTTTTCACAATGGCGACACACCACTATCAGTCTCCCGCTCTCCCCATCAACGTCCCCTCCAAGGCTCCAGGTCCGGCTAGTCTTTATCCTGTCGGTCGAGTATCGGGATCACCTCCTGATATCTCCGACGCCAGCACCACGGCAGGAAGCCGTACCTCCGCTGGATTCAGTTATGCGTCCGGAAGCTTTGGCGGCGACTATGACTCAAGCTCTGCCTCATACTCTGGAGTCGAAATTGTTGATGTTTTGAATGATCGCATGCAGGATATGTTTGACCCAACGCCATTGGATAAGGGATTGGCGATGCAGGCGCAAGCGTGAGTGTCTAACCCCCGCCGCGGCGAACCCCGATTGCTGCCCTTAAAACCCACAGGATTAGAAACGGGCAGCATAAATCTGGGATCTAAGAAATGAAGGGAGGCTAAAAATCTACACCATCAGTTCCGGTCAGTTGAATGCGAAGCAGCGCGAGCTGATCGAGCTGCAAGCTCTTGCACAAAGGCGCCTAAAGGGCGTGCGCGCCAGTTTTGCCGATGGCATCAAAGTCGCTCGCGAGACCAAGCGGGATTTGGAATGGACCCAGAAACGCGTCAAGTAAGCTGCGAACTCATTCCCTGATATTTTTCGTCTTGCTCCGTATGCGACTATCGTCAATGGATTCCGCTCCGCTGGCCAGCTGCGCGGACGTCCGCCGCGCTCCGCCGTCAAGATGGTTCTTGGCAGCGTTCAGTGTCCTACTGGTCCCCCTGAAACATCTTCCGCGTGTGGTTTGCAGGCGCGATCTACCCCGATACTAGAGCTTCAGATGCTGACTAACGAAACAAGTGCTTTGAAGGCCAAAGCTGAACATGCTCATCCCGATGAGTATCGGCGTGCGGCCAAGAAATACACCTTCGACGATAATTGAACGACAAAAAGGGATCGTGTTGGGAAGTGGCCGAGACGAATTTGCGAGGCAAACACTCCCGTCGGGACCACGAAAGCTGGCTTTCCGGTAAATTGGCTTCTATGGATTTTTAATTTGGCGTGCTTGATTTTGGGATGGATTGTTTTGATTTGCGATACCGTTTAGCTGGGAGGGTTTCTGGGATAACCCCTGTCGTCGATGTTCCATTGGCGGCGCAATGTAATATTGGGCCTGCTGGTCTTTGGTGGGATTTTTCATATTCGGCAATATATCTTCATTTTTCTTGCAGATTCGCGACTGGTTGCATTTCCGGGTAAAGGGGCGGGGGAGGTAAGAATGCGTGATCCATGGCTCTGAATAGACTCCGGATGCGCAAGAAGGTGCGGCCGCGACGTTTCAGATTGACATGGGGAAAATGAAAACTCCCCATCACATCACATCCTGTGACGACAAGCGCCAAGTCATGTGCCAGACCCAGGTCACCTGGGGTCACGATACGGGCACGGTCCTCGGAGGTATGTGGTAGGCGCATACCAGTGAAGCAGCAAGACTGATGCCAAGAATGCTATGAAGATATGGGTATATCGAAGACGCGAACCTCATATCCTGATCTTTGCAATTCCGCCCCAGTCATCCTGAATTCTGTGATGAGATGCGAGGAGCAGTGTGACCGGTCAGTTCCGCTGTGCCGACTCCGCCAGCGGACAGGAAACGCTCGGCCGCCCCGCTCCACCCCCTGTTTTGAGATGATTCCCTTGCCGCTTTTAGGCAGAGACTCGCCGAAGAGCTCGGGAACGGAGGCGTCGCCTGCTGTCATTGTGGCACAGCGCATCCAGCCACAGTGTACGCACACCTTGGGTGGATCGATTGGAAAGTGAGATGCCGTGCATATGATGTGCAGCGAGCGCATGAGCCGAGATTGCCCCGGCGCTTTAGATCACGATTAGCGTCCAGTCTCACTGGTGTAGGAACCCGAGCTTACTTGTAGTTATGAGCCTGTAACTATAGAGCCAAGATTCAGGGGTGCAGTAGTTTCCGGTGCATTTGTCGCGTGGCATTGCTTGCACCCTACCTCATAGACCACTCAATGGGGACGTCTGCCTTCTGACAAATCAGGCAAACATGAGGCTCATGATAGCCAAAGTGGTCCGGTCCAATCAGCAACTCCAACACGCCAATGATCCTTGGAGTGAACAGCAGTGGCAGACGCCCCTCTGACTGGTCTGGTGGCTTGGATGCGTGTAGGACCGTATCGCCAAATTTGCGTAGAGGTAGATATTAAACAGAAATTGACTCCTGCAGCGCAGACATATGAAGCTCTTTGACTCTTGTACTGCTAGCCCAATGTCTTGCTTGTACCACTGAATTCGGCTGGTTGTTACTGAGGCGATCCGACGTCGTCGGGCGTGGCGGGACTAGAGGAAATGAAACCCCGGATAAAACCCTTCCGTGAGATTAAATTGAAAGCCGGACCCTGGTAATGTCCTGTTTCAGGATATGAACATGTGAAGTCATGAAGGTGTATTGTGTGCATGTTTGGGAATCACCAAGAGGTAGACTGTTGATGATTCAGTGGCATGCTACTTACCTTGTTCAGGGGCTAAAGAAGCCGAGCCTGAAAAGAAGGAGGTATTACTACTTTGGGATTCAGCCTATTCGACAAACACCGCTATCGAAGACTACAAATTTCATTTCTCTTTGAATGCCAGAGAAATTAATTGTTATCAGCCCTTAGATATTTCCCCAATATCTTGACCCGAGGATTGAAATGTGCACTTTGCCTGTATAGGTTCAATGAGAAAGCTGATTGATCTGCGCTACAGAAAGTGCCATGACAGAAGGCACACAGCAACAAACATAAGCGATAAGATATTTGATTAATAGGGCACCAAGTTGAATAGCATACTTGTTCTCTGTGACTTGCATTTAAGCCTTTACAGGAATCGAATTTGTAACGTCACGTAATCAAGGTCAGTAAATAGCTAGCTCCCTCGGGCTGCAGTGACCATGAATGAGAATTCCATCTGAGACCGGGAAGCGAACATGAACCAACTCACAATTCTAGCTTCATAGTTGGTTGAATATTTCCATTGTTGATAGGGATGCTAGAAGGCTTCGGAAATCACGTCTGTATGTCGTCGATTAGCGGCGTATCATCAAACAAAGTATAAGCTACCAAATAATGTAGAGAATAAAGAGAATAACCTACCAGTACCGCGAAGCACATGTGGTCAAAATAGGTTTAAGGCCTTTCCATGGGCTCTCGACAAAGACAGGCAGGAAAATCACAAGATCATTGTGTTGATTCTTGACTCCGATTGACCACTTGAGCAAGTCATTGTGACGAGGAAAACGCGTGCCATTAGGCGCGGTGTAGCAAACAGACCCAATCCGTAGCTTCTGTCTGCTTTCGACAGCTTTCTTGATGGGCTCAGTAGGCTTGAGTGTCTGTGCTGCGGTGGTAGTCAGACCATTGAGGTTTTGTTTCTGCTGACTTTCACCACTGGGCTTGGATGTTTCCGCAGACTTGGATGTCTCCACGGGCTTGGGTGCTTTTCCTGCGGACAAATTCGAGATGCGAGGGTGGTGTAGCTCGTTAAACTCAGCGGGTCTACTTTCAGAGTTTTGCCCAGAGATAGAGGCCTCTGGTGTTGTGGAACTAGAGGAGCTAGTACATGAGTTCTGTTGTGATTCGTGCGGAACGTTGGCAGGATCAGCAATCGATTTGGATAACTTTCTATCACCCGCATGAGCAGTGTTGAATCGATTGCTAGCGCTGACGGTAGTTTGAGCGTAGTGGTCTAGAACATGCACGCATCGCCAACGCGTTAGAGAAGAACATACTGCAATGTAGAACTTCATCCAGAATGTTGAAAGTACTGGTTGAACTCACGAGGTTGGAGAGTATTGCTCTTCGAACAAACCTGCTGAGAGCCCTTCACGTTTGTTTTGGACTGCAGACAATGAATTGGTTTCTCAGCAGCGACCGTAGCAGCCTTCAAGCTCACAGGATGTGGCAATTGGTCAACCTTCTGTGCCGGGGCGTGGGGAGAAGGAGTGCATTCCTTGTTCGCGTTCTCTCCCTGGGAGGAGGCAGCGTGAGCTTTCCAATCTTCATACAAGGAAGAGGTGCGCAATCTAGGATGTCTCTGAGTGGGTATTCCCTGTTCTCTGACTGGAGCAGCCTGAGGAGGTCGAAAAACGGTCTGTTGGGAGGGTACTTCGTAGTTCTTCAGAGTCTCGGGAGCCCATTCTTGCAGAAACTCATATTCCTTCTGTGACGGTGCTCGCTTCAGGATTTGCTTGGGTTGGACAGCAGCGGAAGGCATGATGGACTGCTGTAACATGCGCTTGTTTCTGGTTCTGCGAGGGGATCGGTGATGGAAGTGGAGGGGACTGATGAAGATGATGGCTGTCGAAGTGTTGAAGTAAGGTTGAACCCAAAATGGTGAAAGGGAGGGGGGTTGGGTTCAACCAGTGACTAGAGGTCTAATATGTGAAGAAGCGAGAGAAATCGGGAGTAGTAAAGTGGTGGTTTCCTCACACAGCATAAGTAGGAAAGTGAATGATTTAAACACGGCAGGGAAGACCAGACCTCAGGCTGCAAGTATCTTCCTCGTGACTGAAGGTGAAGATCTTAGACTTATATTAACATTGTCACTTTAAATTATTCTACCTTCACTGTACACTTAGATATACCAGTCTTATTGGCTATAGCTCCTGCTAACTCTATGTAAAAGTGTGTTCCTCCTGAATTGCACGGTTGATGACACGCACAAAACGTCCTACCTTATCGACGTCCTGCTTAGCTGTTTCAATTCCCAAAAGCACCTTCTTGACACCAACGCCGATGGTCTTGCGTTCAGAGATGTCATCGAGACCCTCTAGTGCTTGCTCAATCTCCTGCGCATCGAAAGCTTCGGATTTCTCAAGGATATATCTCAAATCCTCGAATGTCATGACATTCGGAACCATGATATCCGCATTGAAGGAGTTGTACACATCCAACTGCTTCAACACAGCTCTCTCCGTGGTAGTTGCCAGAACCAGGAGGCGTCGGCCCTTGCTAGGTTGCTTTCTCAAGCACACCATCAACGTTTGCAAGATGGCGTTGCTGAATCGAGGGCCAATAGGCACCCATTCAATAAGGCGCTCGATGTTGTCAACAACGACAACACTCGTACGACTTTTATAGGCATCATCGAAGATCTTGGTGATGTGTTGAATCTTGGCCATTTCACTATACCCGACCATGTCCTCGGGACTGATCAACTTGATGAAAGGAAAGCCGGAGTCGATGGCGATCCGAGCAGCAAGAGCAGTCTTTCCACTTGCGGTCGGGCCATGCAACAAGACAGAGAACAGAGGCGAGGATTCGGCATTGCTGACTTGTTTCACGAAAAGCTCTCCTTCCTTAAGAATCTCATTAATGCCTGGGGAGAAGTGAATAATGCCGTACTGAATGCGACTTGACAGCTCTTCCTCGGAGACACCAAAAGCCGGTTTGACTTCATCAAGTGCGTGGTGGAAATCAGCACGGTTGACCTTCATGTTTACAACATCATCACTAACGTTAGCCATCGTGCCAACTTTGATATGCCGAGAGAACGCGAATGAAGATGCGGACTTGACAAGACCAGCGATTTCAGCACCAGAAAAGTTCTTGGTCAGCTGAGCCAGTTCAGGCAGGTCGACATCATCGTCCATCACACTGTTGTCGCGCATCTTCTGGGTATGGATCTTGAGGATCTGAGCTCGGCCTTTCTCATCGGGAAGGGAGATTTCCATGTGAACTTCAAGACGACCAGGACGCAGGAGTGCTTCATCAATCATATCCTTTCGGTTAGTCATACCGATGAGTAGGATGTTGTTGAGCTGGTCGACACCATCAAGCTTCGAGAGCAGCTGGTTGACCACGCTATCTCCGACTCCGGTACCGCCACCTGCTCCACTACCACGCTGCTTACAGACAGCATCAAGCTCATCAAAGATGATGATATGAAGGCCACTCTCCTCACCCTTCTCCTTATACTCCTTCTCTGCATCCGCAAAGAGTTTTCGGATATTTTCTTCAGACTGACCGACGTACTTGTTGAGCACTTCTGGTCCATTGATGACCTTGGGTTCTCTAGCGTTCAACATCTTTCCAATTTGCCGAGCAATCAAAGTTTTACCTGTTCCAGGAGGACCATAGAGCAGAATACCCTTTACATGCTGAAGACCCAATTTCTCAACAAGCCCTGGGGGAAAGATTCGAGACGCGAAGGCACGACGGAAGATAGTGCTGAATTCTGAGTCGAGGCCACCGATGCCCATATTCTCGAATTTGAAATCAGGTTGAATGATAGAGTTTGCGGCGGGCCGACGATTCGAAGCCTTCAAATTGATACCGGTACGAGCGTCCTTGAAGAAGGTGATCTGAGAGTGTCTTGTAAGAATACCTCTGGCAATAGGGCTGGTCTCGACATGTCCACCATTGGGGTCAGGGGTGCCGGAGGACAAATCAACGCGTTGAACGGTCTTGATTGTCAACAAAAGAGGGATGCTTCGGTGATCCATCAGGATCTTTTGACCGGGTGCGAATATTTGGTTTTCAAAATTCTAATTTTGTCAGTGACCGCAGTACAATTAATTGGGACGGGGGAATAAATATACCTTAATCACGACGCTGGCCAGCTCGTCCTGGTCATATGGAGTCTCGACCCTCTTCTTGCCAGCGAATCCTACTTCAATATCGGTTGATCCGACGTATGCCTGACCACCCTGGCCGAAAGGATCATAGATCTGCACTTGCACTGAGTCCGTGAAGGCGATACCAGCCCAAGTTCGCTGAGGATCCGACATGCTGATATGACCGGGTGGGAACCCATCCAGAGGACGCGCAGAGAGAACGTAAAGGTCGTTGATGAGAAGTAGAAGGTCGTGTCCATCGCGAGAGGGAGGGAAGTCCTGGGTTGACACGGCGACTCTAAGAAAATTGTCAGAAGGTAGGACTTGGCCTCGGATTGGTTCAAGTCATACAGATTTCCAAAGGTATACACATTGTCCGGGCTCTTTGCAGGTCGTAGCGTCCATGTTTGACCGGAGCTGGCGGGCTTCTCACTCCGTGGCGGCATGTGTGATGGGCTAGGTCTGCCCATAGACTGCGGTGGGGCTCCGTATCCCCCGGGACTAATTGGCAGTATGAGTTAGCTAGTCATTACTCGAAAGAAAGCCTTGCGTTCTTGATATGCGTACCCTGCAGCAGGATATCCACCCGGCTGGTTAGGGGCCGGGTAGCCGTCACCACGCGAGGGGCGAGAGCCGAAAGGGTTGGGCACAGAAGGGTAATTATTTCGATTAAACATGTTTGCTCAAGAATGTAAGAGTTATTGCGCAGCGCAGACAGCAGACGGATATAGAAGTGGACAATGGCTGACTGTGCAGTTGAGCGCGGGGGAGGGGCGATTAGAGTGATGCTGCCGGCAGCTGTGGCACTAGTTCAACCAATATAGAATGAGGTTTCAACGGTATAGACAAAGTGAAGAATGACCTTGAACAGCTGACTGCAAAGTAAAGTGTTTGTACGGTGGGAGAATATCAAGTATGAGGGAATGAGAGTGGCGGTTGGAAGTTGGAGGAAGCTCCTTTCGCGACACATGGACGTAACCGCCAGTTAAGGTACCGTTGCTTAGTTCATCGGCCCGGCGGACTTCCGTTTTCGCCAATCGCTATGACGACTCTTTGTGCTCGAGTAATCCATCTTCCCAGTGCAGTAAATACACTTGTTCAACGAACCAAGATGCCGCTGTGAGCCTTCCATCCCCTTTTCTCTTCGTTTTGGGTTGCCAACACTAATATGAATCCTCATGATCCAGACACCTCCTCGGCAAGAAGTCATGGAACGTCTACAACCCAGAGAACATCGCCCGCGTCCGGCGCGACGAGGCGCAGGCCAAAGCTCGGGAGGAAGAAGAGGAGCGTCGCATGCAGGAGGTCGATGCCGAGCGAAGAATTCAAATACTGCGCGGAGAACGACCCTCAACCCCCCCTCCACCGCCGCCGGAGCCTTCTGACTCTTTTGCCAACAAACACAAGTCTTACTCGGAAGATGCGGCGAGGCGCAGGAAAAGAAGACGACTGGCTGGGGAGAACGACACGGACAGAGATATCAGATTGGCCCAAGAGGATGCAAAGATAGCCCAAGCCACCCAAAACCAGCAGGCTCATGTCCGTTCAAGCGATACACCCCTTCACGATAGCTCCGGGCACATTGACTTGTTTCCTCAGGGAAAAGCCCGCAACCCAGTCGAGAAGAACGCGGAAGCTGAGAAGGAATCTGCTGAGAAGCAACGAAGACTCGAAGATCAATATACGATGCGCTTCTCCAACGCAGCGGGTTTCCGGCAATCGGTCAATCAAAGCCCCTGGTATTCATCTTCCCGAAATGATACACAACCATCAGAATCCATGCCAAGCAAGGATGTCTGGGGCAATGAGGATCCTCGAAGGAGAGAACGGGAAAAGGCCAGGTTGGATGCCAACGACCCTCTAGCAGCGATGAAGAAAGGTGTGCAACAGCTCCGGTCTGTTGAGCGCGAAAGGAATAGATGGAACGAGGAACGAAAACGAGAGCTTGAGGAAATGAAATCCACGGAAAGGCGCCGATCGCATCACCGAAGAAGACGGTCACTGTCGCTAGATAGCCTTGAGGGCTTTAGGCTTGATGCTTCTTCAGACAGCCGTCAGAAACACCATGAAAGAAGCTCCCGTCGACATCATGATCGCAGGGACAAAAGTCGAGATCGCTCGCGTCATCGACATTCACAGCCTAAGTCAGACCCTCATTCTCGTCGCCATGACCGCCATAGACGGGCGGAATCAAAAACTCGAGTGAGATGAATTAAAGCATTCACAATACGAGCAGTGTGCATATTACTCGTCATTATACGATTATGGTGAGGGCAACTCTTCTCCCAGCATCTATTACAACCAGCTACGAGAGGAAAGTCACCGTGTTCAAGCTTGGATGTCTTCGTGACCAACGCAAACAAAATTCTATTATTCTTTATCGCATTGAATCTATGGTATTTCATAGAACGATGACCACCATGCGTGTTTAGCTCACTGCAAACTCCACAGCTGAGAGCCCTTCTCATTTTCAGTATTCCACTCAATACTGATGTCCAATGACCGGGATCCTGCCTCCTTCTTCTGGTAACCGACCTTACCAGTGATCGTTTGGCCTTTCTTAAGGGGAGCAGCCTTCTTCTTCTCCTGATCGATGAGGCAGATGGTTTGCTGCCAGTGTGTTTCAGTGCCGTGAGGCCCGGTGGTGAAAGCAACAATGCCCTTCTTCTGCATATCAGAGGGGAGTGCATCGTCCGCAAGGGGGGAGTCCCTGGAAGGCATGAAGAAGATGTCGAACCAGATAGCGAAACCATCAAGCGCATCAAGTTCTTCGTTGAGAGTGACCTTGAACTCCTTCAAGAAGGACAGTTCT
This sequence comes from Aspergillus aculeatus ATCC 16872, assembly GCF_001890905.1. Taxonomy (NCBI): domain Eukaryota; kingdom Fungi; phylum Ascomycota; class Eurotiomycetes; order Eurotiales; family Aspergillaceae; genus Aspergillus; species Aspergillus aculeatus. Next base: position 2,620,987 of record NW_017962976.1, read on the forward strand.
TCAACTGTGATGGTATGCAGCGGAAGAGGCAGGAAGACATCGGAATCTCCGGGGATCGATGACGGCGGTACACTTCGGACAAGCGCCTCATCGTAGATACCGGTAAGCATGCTCTTCATGTTGAAACCGTAGACACTCTTCCAGAATGTGATGTGCGACGAAATAAATTCGGAGTCCGCGAATGGGGCGATGCGGAGGGTAGCATGCGAAGGAGCCATAAGGCCTCCGGGGGCAAGGTAGCGGTCCCGAGCATAGATTACCGAGTCGAACATGGCCTCAAAAAGAAGACCGTAACCCATCCACTCAGAGACGATGATATCCACTTGCGGGACGGGCAGTGTAACTTCCTCGATCTTGCCACGGATGCACCTGGATTCTCAAATATTAGCTCGTGTCTGTCGCAGTGGATGAAGGCGAACACTTACGTTATGATGTCCCCGAAGCCGTTCTCATAGATGATCTCCTTGGCTCTATCGATGATGTTCGAGTTGTCAACGGAGATGACTTTGCGAGCCCCAGCCTTGGCGCAGAACATGGAAAGAATTCCGGTTCCGCAACCTACGTCCAGGACAACCTTATCCTTGAAAACATGCTTGTTCTCGTAGATGAAGTCCCGGTAAGCTTCAGTGCGAACAGTGTCTTTCAGCATGGACTCGTGAATGCCTGGCAATTTATTTGTTAGTGGGGAGATTGCATATTAAGATACCTGGATTTCGAAGACTGTACCATTGTATGAGTAGGAAACGAAGTAATCCGCATCAGCCTCCTCAATCTTGCTGGTAGTTCGTCGTGCAGTAAGAGCATTGGGGCTGATTTTGAGCTTCTCATCCTCCTTGGAAAGTTGTTCTTCCATTGACTTCTGGACCGCGTCTCGATATTCGGAAAATTGTGTCTGGAGGCGCTCAAGGTCCTCCTGCAGCTCAATTACTCGCCTCTCGGCGTCCGTCTCCCCTGCAGCATCTGGGGCTTCTTCATCAATGTCATCCAAGCTGTACAGTAGAGCATCATCCTCCAGGACCGGCATCAGGTAGAGCTCGTCGTCAAACTTATCCTTGGAGGAGACATCGGGCGACATGTTGCCCTGCTTGACCTGGGAACGGATGTAGTTGACCAGCTTGATAGTGCCCAAGAAGTCCAAGTCTGCAATGCGAATGAAGTAAAAAGTGTAAAAGTTAGCCGTGTCACACTCCGAGCCTAAGAGCCATTCCACATCCAGGCTTCTACACCTCCACATCCGGGGATTCAACGCAGTGCAAATGCATATTGAGTGGGTACGCACCGAACTCATTCCGAATTCCTCGCAGGTCAAAGTTGTGCTTGTCTTTGGTCTCTTTCAACATGGACAGCACGTCGGGGTAGACTTTGTCGGAGAATAGGCCGACAACTGGCTGGGTCTCGTCCTCGGGCTCAACATCTTCCCATCCTTCCTCGTTGCTGATGTCGGACTCCTCAGAGGAATGAGAGCGCACGTCGTCCTCGACGGGGACACGCTGCGATGCAAAAGCCGAAGCAGACATGGCGATTATTGCGGGGTATTGCAATACTTTGCGCGGACGGCTCGATGGATATAGAATCAGATTGTTTGAACCGATTGCGCTCTTAGCAAATCACGATTCCGTGATACAGATGAAGAGCTGAAAAGGGCGAGTTGGAGAAGTGTCAACTGAGAATGAGGTGAGGGGTACGAATTTGCAGTTTGCTTGCGGCGGCCGGAAAAGACAAACCGTCGTAAAAAAAAAATCCGAAAAATCAAAAAAATGAAAAATCGAAAAATCGAAAAATCGAAAATGAGCGGGACGGGCATTTGGTGCCCCGCCTTCCTGTTTATTATCAGGGGGCCCAGAACGGCGATAAGAGTCAATCAAACACGGAGGAGCCTGAGGCCTGGTCGGCTTCCCCGCCAACAGAAGCGTCACCGCCTCCCTCCAGAAGAGCTTCAGCTCCATCTCCAACTCACAGTCCCCTCCTCCACCCTGCGAACACAACAAACTCCCTCTTCAATTCAATCTCCTTCTCACTATCGATATCGAGCCTTGCACTCTTACCAAACTCTGGGTTTTGTTGTTTTGAACTAAAACCGAGCAGTCGGTTCCCCCTGCACAGTGACCGCTCTTCTTCCCCTCCCAGACGCTGTTTTGGTTCCGCCGGCAATACAAACAATCAAGCATGGCCTTCTTCTTCAATCGCGGTCGATCCCGTCAGCCTTCTGATCTTGTTCGGACAATTAAAGACTCCCTGGCGCGGGTTCGGGAGGACCCCTCGACTGCCAAGGTTGGTCTCCAATTTGTGCATTCTCCTCTGATCTCGAGAGCAGTTTCGCGCCAGACTGTTCTGACTTCCGCGACCCCGAATGCTTGCTGACTGCACTAACACGTAGGATGCGGAAAAGCCACTCTCTCAGATGAAACTGATCGTCCAAGGTACTCAAGGTTCGTGTGCTCGCTTGAAATAGCACGGGGCTTGTTACCCTTTCCTACCTAAATACTTCTTGAGGGTCTCCAGAAACCCCGGCTGATGTGGTCCTCTGCAGATGTCGAGGTATCCCCTGAACAGGTTCAAAATTTAGTTCACGCAGCTTTGCAGGAGGATCTGCTTTATGACCTAGCTCTATGTCTTCATCTCCTTCCCTTTGAAGCTCGAAAGGACACCCAGGCCATCTTTTCGCATATGCTTCGTTTCAGGCCGGCCAGTTCGAACCCAAATCAAAACGACCCTCCGGTCATCTCTTATATAGTCCATAACCGACCCGAGGTTATCATTGAGTTGTGCAAGGGCTATGAGCACAGCGAAAGTGCTATGCCATGCGGCATTATCCTGCGAGAAGCCTTGAAGTTTGACGTCATCGCGGCTATCATCTTGTATGATCAATCAGGCGAAGGAGAGCCAGCTATCAAACTCACAGAAGTTCAGCCCGGCGTCCCCCAAGATGGGACTGGGATCTTTTGGCGTTTTTTCTACTGGATAGACCGCGGCAGTTTCGAGCTGAGTGCCGATTCCTTCACAACCTTCCGGGTAATAATTGTCTATCGAATCTGCTGGCGATAACAAGAGTACTAACACGATCACTCTAGGACATATTGACCCGCCACAAAACTCTAGTAACAGGCTACTTGTCGACTAACTTTGATCGGTTCTTTGCGAAATTCAACGAGGTTCTTGTGAACTCCAGCTCATATGTGACCAAGCGGCAGAGCATCAAGCTTCTAGGCGAGATCTTGCTCGATCGGGCCAATTACAATGTCATGATGGCCTATGTGGAGAGCGGTGACAATCTGAAGCTCTGCATGAAGCTACTGCGAGACGATCGCAAGATGGTCCAGTACGAAGGATTCCACGTGTTTAAAGTAAGGCAGACCGGCCCCTACTGGCCGACGAACGACGGCATGCTGACGAAGAATGTGTCGCAGGTATTTGTTGCGAACCCAAACAAATCTGTAGCCGTACAGCGAATTCTTATCAACAACCGTGACCGCCTTTTGAGATTCTTACCTCGCTTCCTGGAGGATCGGACTGAAGATGATCAATTCACAGATGAGAAGAGCTTCTTGGTTCGTCAGATTGAACTTCTCCCCAATGAGCCGATTGAACCAACACGCTCTACCCGTGAGCCGTCCAGGTCTGGCATCAACACAGCTGCCGTGGCCTGAACAGTTAGACTCGTGAGCCTGTCATCTACCACTTTAGCTTTTGCTGTGGACAATCTTTGGCCCTTGCCGGGTCTTTTTGTTTTTGTTTTTGTTTTTTTCTTCCACCCACCCACACCCCCCCGCGGCATCTATGCTCCCTTCTTTGGTGGACTCTTTGAGCTTGATGCGAAGGGCTGCATACGTTGAATGTATGTTATGGTTGTGTCGTGTTTGCATGGAAGGTCAGCAGGCATCTGACCTTGTCGGAGTTACAACGGTTAATTCATTTATGGAAGACTATGTCGAAATGACGAGCAAGGCGGATGACAGAAGGAGGCAATGGACAGAGCAGGCGATGGGCGATGAGATTAATGTATAAAGGCTGCAGTGAATCCTTGCATTGGGGCAGGATGCGGCCTACCGCGAGAAGCCGAGTTCTAGTAAATATTATAGCCACTGAGGTGGATCTGAACCTTCAATGGAGGAAGGAACCGGAGCTTAGAACCCGCTGATTGCATCACAGACATGGCGACAATTTTGGAGCTCCTGGCTGCTTGGAAAAATTTTCACTTCCAAGGGATGGGAGAAGAAGATGTGGGAGAAAGTGGATATCAACATCCCTCTGTTCTCCCTTTCTTGCCCAGCCAGACGCACACACTCACACACTCACACACCTCAGTGGCTGCGCAAGGAGATGACACGGCAGAGGAAGCTGGGAAGCTCTTTAAACTCAAGGCAGAGATATGGTAGATATGAGTAGATCTAAGCTTGATTTGAGGTGGTGCGTGCGCCCCCGACGGAATAAGTCGAGTGAACTATAGACGCAATGATATTTGTTGTGGGTGAAGCAGAGGTTCAACCCAACGTTTCAATCAAAACATTCATCAGCCACTAAATGCCTCCGTTGTTCTTCTCTTTCTTTGTTCTCTACTCCTCTTTCATTCCCATTGCAACCAGCTTCAATTCAATTCCACTCAATTCAATTCGAACGAGACAATTAACCGTTTATTATTAATAGTGTTTGTGGTCGGGACCACTCAAAGTCAACTGTGAAGATCCACAGTTGCGTGGCCCTCCCGAGGAGTTAAAGCAGACTAAAAATTGTATAGTGGATCATCGGCCCTCCTCGTCGCCGCCCTTCTCTTCTCTTGCATCTCCTCTCCTCCCAGTAGGTTTGTTCTTTTGCTTCTCCATCTCCTTCTGCTTCCTCCCTTTTTATTTGTGCCAACCCTGCTGTGCGCATTGTTCGTCTTGGACTCCTCTGTATTGGCTGAATGCGCTACCTTTTTTTTTCACTTCAATGAGGCGAGCATTGCAGAGTAAGGTAGTGTCGCTAGCTATCGAGAGGTGAGCGAGTGCGCGCGCGCATTTCTCGACTACTACTTCTTTACTTTTTACTACTACTTTTTTACTGGCTGAGGGCCTTTTTTTTTCCTTTTCCCCTCCCCTCCTCCCCTCCTCGTCCCCCTTGGCTACTAATTCCGGTCCATCCTCCCTCGACAAAGACCAGATAGCACTGCGCAGCGCAGCAGCGACTTTATCTCCCCTTTAGCCACACACACATTCCGTGAAATTCCACCTCTTTTCACCCCTCTCCTTCTCCCCCGACTTTCGATTCCTCCCTGGATTGCTGAAGCTTGTCCTGCCGCCAAGCATCCTTCCAGGAATTGCAAGCAACTCCCGCCCCAGATTTCACTCCTTCTCTCTCCTCCGTCGCTTTGTTGCCGACTGCCATGATTTACCGCGCAAGAGACCTGATTTCCCCCCGTCTGTCGCTCATTTCCCGTCCTCAGGTCTCATAAGCTTAATCTCTATTTTATTTATACGATTTCTATAATCATCAATTCCATTCAAGTTCCAACTGCGCCTCCGGTTCTAATTCAGTCCCTATCCGCTCCTTCATCTGCGATCCAAATTCGAATACTACATACAATCAATCAATCAATCAATCAGTCAATCGACCGCCCCGCCGGCCGCTGCCTCTCCTGGCTAACGTGCACGAACACAAACACAACCACAACTACATCCACATACACATACCCAGCTTCGGCTGCAAGATCTTTCCTAAAAGAACAAAAACAACTACAAATTAATATAGATATTAGGGCGCAAAGTCATGCCGGGATAATGGTGAATAATCGGCCCGTTTCTGTACCTTCCGCCGTGATGTCCGAGTCGACCTCGGCAATCCACAGTCTCCCCTACGATAAGACTGTTGCTGCGACAGTCCCAGTGACACTTCGATCTGCGTCGTTCCCCCCACCGAGTAATCAATCCTTCTGCTCAGAGGACCGATCAAATTCATCCAGTACCTCCTCCGGTGCCCCCATTGAACAAGCCCCACCCGCCCTATCACAACGGACCACTAGACGCGGCAGAAACAGGTTGGCCAGCCTACCAGCTGCCGGGGCTTCAACCGTGAGCTTGCGGTCGTTGCGCAGTATACCCAGCATTATTGTTGATGATACGGCGTCGCGTCCCAGCTCGCGTCCAGGATCTCGCCCAGGATCTCGCCCAGGATCTCGTCCCGGGTCGCGCTGGTCGGAACGTAGATGGGGTGGCTTAAGGGGTAGAAAGTCAGGGGATTTCGATCGGGATGAAGATGACACACCGCCTGTCCCTCCTATCCAAGCCCCGTTCAACGGAATCCCCTTGGACATCCCGAACGCCGCACTCGACGGTCTAGGACCGCAATCAATGAGGTTTTCAAAGCGTGGCAGTCTCATCAAGGAAGAGGAAAGACGTCAGCTCCAACAGCAAATCCAGCAGGCGGAGGCAAAACAACAAAGAATCGCGCAGATGGAAGGGGCCGACCAACGATTACAGGAGCATGTGATGGAAGACGAGAGCGATACGGCTTTGCCAGCCATGACTTCGCCGGAATTACATGTCGCGGACGAAGAACCTTTGGACTCCCCTACGAGGCGCTCCAAACCGCAAGCGACGCTTAGGGTGCGGCACAGCGCTATTGCCAGCAGAGCCATCTCTGCAGATGAAGACATGCTGTCGCGACGAGTGCGCTTAATGTATGAGAAGGGCGACGAAAATGTGACGGACTCGGAGGTAGCAAGGTCCATGGCCGCGGAGCACGGCGTTCTGTGGGAAGACACAGCTCCCCCGAGCATGGAATGCTCCCGTCTGTCTGGACCCAGCGTGTCCGGAACGGATACTCGAAGTATAGTGTCGTCACTCGGGACGGACGGTGTCCCCGGATTCAAGCGAGAAGCACACGAGCTTGCGGGGGGCATTGAATATTGGCAGAACATCAAAGCTGGCGATGTGGACCGATACGGGTTCATTCGGTCCCCGACATCTAATTCCAATGAAGGCATCGATCCTAGTCCCATTCAACGCGTCTCTACAAGCCTGCTTCTTGCCTCTGAAACCCCAAGGCGCAAGTATTCAATGCGCCCGCCCTCGGCAATAGGTCCCAATCATCGCTCCTTTACTGGCCGATCTCCGACTCGAAAACTATCCGAGCCGTCAATTCGTCCATCGTCTTCTCAAAGTACCTACAGTTCACCGTTACGGCGTTCCACCACACGGTTTCGTCGGGCAGCCAACCATCTTCCTCACAACCGGACTCGTCGTGTCAAAGACGAGGCGGGCGACATGCTCACGCTACCCACAAACGCCATCGCACCCGGGGATCGACAAGACTCAGCCGCTGCGCGCGCAGCAAGGAGGAAGGAATGGGAGAGGGAAGACAAGTGGACGAAGATGGCCAAACCGATAAGAAGTAGCGATGGAGGCGGCATGACATTCGAGTTTGATACCACCAGTTCGAAGCTGATCGAACGGACATGGAAAGGCATACCTGATCGATGGCGAGCTACCGCTTGGTATGCCTTCCTAGAAGCAAGCGCCAAGCTGCACAGCGACAGTCCATCAAAAGAAGAGCTCATTGAGGCATTCAATGAATACCAATTAATGTCTTCCCCGGATGATGTCCAGATCGATATCGATGTCCCCAGAACAATAACCAGCCACATTATGTTTCGTCGCCGCTATCGTGGCGGGCAGCGGCTGCTATTCCGCGTGCTGCATGCGATGTCTCTCTATTTTCCGGATACAGGCTACGTTCAGGGCATGGCAGCCCTTGCTGCCACGCTGCTTGCATACTACGACGAAGAACATGCATTTATCATGCTTGTTCGACTTTGGCAACTGCGCGGTCTGGAGCGGCTATATCAATCCGGCTTTGCGGGCCTCATGGAGGCTTTGAGCGACTTCGAACGAGAATGGCTGGAGAAAGGAGAGGTTGCTGCAAAATTGGTAAGTGGCGTATACGTCTCTGTCGCCCCGCGCGCTATGCTAATGCAATACCCATCAAAGAATGAGCTTGGAATTCCACCTACAGCGTACGGTACTCGCTGGTATCTCACTCTGTTCAACTATTCCATCCCATTTCCTGCCCAGCTTCGGGTATGGGATGTATTCATGCTGCTCGGCGACGCAGAGGATCTTACTGCGAGTGGGTCTTCCATCAAGAGCGGTAAGAAGGCTCACGTCAGTGCATTTGGCAACGGCTTGGATGTGCTTCATGCTACCTCGGCAGCCCTCATTGATGGTATGCGTGACATCGTCCTCGAGTCCGATTTCGAAAATGCGATGAAGGTCCTCACCAGCTGGGTCCCCATTAAGGATGTGGAATTGTTCATGCGTGTTGCCAAAACGGAGTGGAAAGTGCATCGCCGAAAGAAATCATCTTAATTGGCTTTCTCACTCCATGCCCGAGCCTCATCTGTGAAATCTGCGAGTTGCAGATATGATGACCCGGTGGCTTATGTCCCCGCCAATCCGACCCTTTACAATCACTTTTTTAAACCTAATCTAATGTCTAGGTTTCTTCCTTGAGTTAAGGGTAGCATGGCTGCTACCCTTTGGCCTCGGATGGAAGTCCCCTTATAATTCTCTTACGACTCAAGCGGACGATTCTTGATGATGAAAGAAAAGTCGTTGTGCAATTAATCGCATCTATCCCTGTTTTCCCCTTCGATCCCTCCTTTGCCCGCTGTTTCTTCCGCTTCTAGAGCTCACTCACATGACTGCATCACCTCTGTCGTGGCTTTATAGCCTTCCCACAAAGCAAATCCGCCCTCGGCTCATTTCTTTTTCCTTGTCTCCCCCGGAAGGTCAACCCCGCCCGTCCCAGCACTCACTGAACATGCTATCCCTTTCCAGAGACAACCTACTTCTCGCAGGAGCTGTTTGTACACACACTGACACTGAATGAATTTCTCATTCTCACCACTGGATCCCTCGATCCAACCGCATCAATCTCTACATTTACAAATCACTCTCTATCATCTTTTTCCCATAAATGTCTTTCTCTGCTATACATTCCACCCTTTCGTTACCATGTCACTACTACTACTACTCTGTACCATCTGCGCCTCGCTTATCATTCTTTCCTTATGTCCTCCCCGAACCCTCCATGGATACTAATCACCTTGCCTTACCTATATACATACATACATAATGCCAACGCTGTCATAATATACCATCCAACCTACTCGCGTCCTAGATATCTCCAGCTCATTTATGATTTTTTCTTTTCATCTGTATTCTCAACACGACGGGACTCAGCGAGTCAAAGAATCAACCCCGGCGGCACTTCCTCTCGGTATGCCTTCGTCGACTTATTTTTCCCTCTTGTCAGATTTTGCTTGATTTGCTTGGTTTGCGTGATTGGCATGATTGGCCGTGGCTCCGCATCAACTTACCTGTGGTAGGGTGAATGGCTCAAGCACCGGCACCGTACTGTACATCATCCCGGCTGGGTTTGGTCACTCTCTCTCGCTCTTGCATACATCCCTTATGATCATCTTAAGTCTACTTCCAGCCTCTGCACCAAGGACGAAAATTTCCGTCTCGTCTGCCGTATTCGAAATCCCATCTCGAGGGATAAACTGGTTACTGTTCAAGTCGCAATGTGCGCTAGACTTACGCGCCAGGTTCCCTGATACCCTATCATACCCGATGTGCCTGATCCAGTCCTACGGCCGGATAGCGGCAAGTAGGTAACGACTAGTATACTTACCCTATGCGCGTGTTTGTGGTCCCTGGATGCCACATGTGCGTATGACGGCATGGGTCACATGATATTCCTGCCTTAAGGGGAAAGAATGAAAAGACGCCGCGGAGTCGAGGAGGTACGACCGAGAGGACGCTACAAGTGATGTAAAGATTGGCTCAAGGCGGGAAAAATGGGACAGCGATCGGGAAGAAAGAAGAAAGCAGAAGAGAAAAAGAAAGGCCGTTCCTAGTCTTTGGTATCATAAAACTCATCTTTCCCGATGGACACGGTAGGCTTCGGATGCAGAGAATATACAAGTCGCTTCCGAATGATATATCAGCATGAAAATTAGATAGACCACAGCAATATTACAGGATGTATGGGGAAGATGTCAAGTCACCCATGATGACGACGGGTGGCTCGTCTTCTTGGGGCGGGATTAGTTGGGTCGTTCGGGTTCACTTGACCTCGTGACGACAGGTGAGCCAGGATTCCTCGTTGATCCTGGATCTGGTAATGTGCTTTCAGCGGCTGCGTCTGGCCGTACGTCCGGAGGTCTAATTGAAGAAGGCTCCGACCCGGCCGAGTCATCTACAGCAGCAGCATGCTCCTCACGGCGCGGATCCGGTTTCGGGTCTTCGGTGGTCGGGTCGGGGCTGGGGCCACGACTAGGGCGGTCAGGTCTCGAATCCGCCGCATAAAGGTCATAAGTCGGCAATGCCTCAGTCGGCATCATCGGGCGAGGTCCTCTACCCGTCGGTGACCCCGGTCGAGAGGCATAAACATTGCTACCGCCAGGAACGGGCTCCAGCCCCCTCGATGAGGGCATCGGAGCAGGAATATGAGGGCCGCTAGCTTTCCTCTTCAGTCCGGGAGAACTGTGGGAGTCAACCCGGCGTGGTCCCTGCGTCGCCCCGGGCGACTCCTGGCGAGTTCGCGCTCCCAGTTGGTTGGCTTGCGGCTGTCCTGGTGGCACCCAATGATGGAAATACAGAGATGGTGGAGAAGGGCGCGAGATAGAATCTGACTTGCTCAGTGCCGACTGTGTGAAAGGTATGGAAGACCCTGGAGCGTAGTGCACATGACTGAGGTTAATAGGAGGAGGTGGAGGATGCTGAAGCTGCGGCTCGCTCGGAGGCATCCTCGGAACGGACAGGGACAGTCGAGCATCGACAGCACCGTTTGTGACCGGCGGCGGCTGTACAGTCGGGGACGCACCTACGGGGTGCAAAGGTTGAGACAGCAGAATGCCCGGAGGGGGCACAGCCTGCGCTGGAACTGAGGGGGCGGTGTAAGGGTTCAGGGGAAGCGTGCGGGAATCACGTCGGACGTGCGATGGCCGTCGTTGGGCCTGAGTCGGTGCATGTGGCATGGCCGGCATCGTAGGAGCCGATGCCCGGGCGGGAACCGATTGGGCCATATGTTGTTGAGCCATCTCAAGAATGGAGGGGGGCAGCCCGCCGGGACTGATACCCGCGAAGATCAGCGGAATGAGGTGCGGCGGAATTCCGGCCTGCAACGCATCGCGCAGCATGCTCTGTTCGAGCCTCCGCTGCTCCAGTCGCAGAGACTCTTGGCGTGTTTTCTCTTCTTCCTGCTTCCTTCGATCCTCCTCCGCCTTGGCTTGGAGCCAGTGGCGCATGGAGTCATCGGAGCTCTGCCACTGACTTGGAGGCGGCGGGAGGGTTTGATTCATTGCATTGGCGGGGCCAGTGCCACTTGCGAAGCCTAGGTTTGGCGGCGGCAGAGTTAGGGAGGCCGGGGGCGGCAGTCCGCTACGAGAATTGTCCATGGACTTGTCTGCAGACGATCTCGAAGGCGCTGTGGTCGCTGACAGATCTGACACTGGCGGTGGGGAAGACCGTGGGGTAGGAGCGGACTGGCGAACGATGGCGTAGTCATGGGGCCCTTTGACCCCGTTCTGCGACGAAGGCTTAAGTGTGAGCAGCATCCTTCCGATAACAGCGCCGCTGCAGGAGTAAGAACAGGGAAATAATTGAGCAGCGAGCAAAGGGTGCTATGAGCTTGAACCGAGCTTCAAGTGGAGATCGATAGGCAGCACCGATAAGCACGCAGGTCGAAACAGCTGTCAAATAGAAGCTTGCAACAACACCCAGCTCACAGCATCAGATAAGTTCAAGAAGGAAGAGGGAGGTGGGGAGCAGTGAGGGCGAAGCACGACAGCATCGTCTGCCTGGCTGGGAGAGTAGAGAGGTAGAAAGAGACCGGAGCAGGTGAAAAGAGATATATGAGACAGGTCGAGGACCAGAGGAGAGATGAAGCAACGGAACTAGCAATGGAGCATTCAATTGCACGGGTGCAAGGATGTTGAAAGGAGAGAAAACAGCAAGACGCGAAAGCACAGCAAGAAGACAAACAGCATCAGTAACGAACAGTGAAGACGAGGAGAAGGAAGAAGACGAAGCTGGAGACAATAATCATAATAATGCAGACTCAATCATCGCCCAAACAGGATAACCCCCAAACGGGAAAGACACACTTACCCAAACAGGGCTGGTCCCCGCGTAGACTAACCAGATCGGGAAGAGACAGTCCCCGGATATAGATGCCTCAAGATGCTGGCCGTGAATGGGTTGATGCCTGAGAAACGCGGGATGGGAAGCAAGAATAGAATTTCGGAGTCTGAGAAGGAGAAAGGGAGAAAAAAAAAAAAAGAAGGAGGAGGAGGAGGAGAAGGAAGGAGATAGAGGCGGGAACTGGGGTGAAGCTAGTAGATTACTGATTCTTCACCTACAACACATTATATAAAGTAAACGGTTGACAGTGGAGTTCCCAGCGCTGCAAAGAGACTAGCGGCCAGGTTTGCTGACGACGAACCGCCCGGTGCGACTCGTCATCCCCCATAGCACTGCTCCAGGCTCAGGCTCAGGGCTTTCCTGCTCCGCTGCTCTTTTCGGTTTTCCCCCTTGTACCGACCGATAAATCCTATCCGATTTTCGCCCATTCGAGACATGCGCTTTCTCTTCAAGTTACTAGTATCTCGGCGTGCCTCGTCTAGATTGGCCAAATCTCTCTGTAAACCGGCCGGGCCCGTTTCAGTAACTCCACTGCCCATCCCCATCTCCCCTTTACTGCTCAATCTGACGTCCTTACGCAACCCGCTTCCAAGGGACCGCTTGGCATGTCATACTGCCCACTATGAAACACTCCTACTCAGTACAGGCAAGTGCATGAAATATGCAAGTGAGGGGCGGAATAGAAAGAAAAGAAAGGAAAAAGCCTAGATAAATGTATATACTCGAAGAAGGTAATCAATCCCAGGGTATCCCGATACACAAAGCTCGATGGCTTCGCACTCACCCCCCACCCCACCCCATGTGCGTTTTCCTGTCATCCTCACCCGTCACGATCAAATCGACTGAGCACTTCCGGGGGTACTGTTGGGATGTATTTACGCGCCCGTTCGCGATTAGTACCCCCCCATCCAGCCCCGTAGCTTATCAACATATCCGTGCTGGTGGGTAAGGAAAAGGGGAGGGTCAAAGACGGATCTAAAAACACCCCATGACTGCCGGCCCGTTCTTCCATCAGGGCCGGTCGTGGAGATGCGAAACTAGACCCCGGAGATGCCACTGAGGCGCGCGTCGAGGCGTCAGGAGAGGTGGCCGCATCGCCCGGCGTGGTCGTCGCCGGGGGCGTCTGAGGACGTCCTCCATCGCTAGAGGCTGACGCCTGCGCCGCACCTCGTTGCTGCTGGGCCGCTTGAAGCTTGGCATGCTCCCGGTAAAGCAGTTCCGGGTCGCGCTGCAGCTCAATAAGAAACTTCATCGCTTGCTTGGTCAGTCCCTTTTCTCCGACCTCTGGCCGGTACGACTTGACTGCATGCAGAAGCTGGGCTGGAGTTAATTGCTGCAATTGAAGGAGCGTCGTCACGAGTGACTCGAAGTCATCTCCCAGCGAGGAGAAGCATTGCAGCCATTGCAAAAGCTGGATCACCGGGGCGAGATGCTTGCGCGCAGCGTCCATGGTGCACTCGCCCGTGCTGGACGTCGAGCCGTTCTCGTAGTGTTCCGGTTGGCGATTGTTGTTCCGGGCCCAATCTTCCAACGTCGAGACGTTCATGCGAATCTGCATCGCTTTCGTGCGGGCCAGGTAGCGTTTGGTACTCATGATTCGATTAAAGAGCTCAGCGCCCACCCAGTAGAGAAGCTGGGAGATGATCTGGGTGGTGATCACCGAGTGAACATCATACAAATCGAGGACAAACAGGGTTGATGACAGAAGGGAGGTGATATTGCGCGGCGAGACCTGCGCACGCCGTCGCGGAGATGGTGGTCGGAAGCGCTTCTCCACCGGCTCGGGGGCTTTGGCCTTGGATTTGGGTCGAAATAGTTTCCATTCATTCTGGAAATGTACATCCTCCAGGCCCGGAATTGTTTCGTGATCGAGCATGGCCGAGTCGAGAACCTTATTCATGCGACGCTCAGCATCGCGGATGATTAGAATGAAGATCTCATTGATCAACTCGGCCAGATGAAGCTGGAATTCCACTGTAGCTTCTACCAAGCCGGCGTCCTTCTTCAGATAATGGAGCAAAAGAGTCGCATTCGACATCCAGAAGGCCAGGATGGTCATGTCCCATTGATGACGCTCCACGACGTCGTTGATTTTATCGGTCGCGGAGACCAGAAGGGTTGCCAGCAGCTCGGGGCTGGCGTGATAATGAGCGTAACGAGCGCTGAGGAATAAAAGGTTGGCGGGTACCGGTTTTTGTGAGGGTGATCGCTGTGGTGTCATGTTCGTGATGATGATATTTAGTATTTTTTCGAGCTCATTGTCTTGGAAGACGAACATCTGGTCGTTCAAGCACCGGTCCCAAACGAACTCTTGTTGCTCCTCTTCCAAGTCTTCGTCATCTTGCGACTATCGATGCAATCGAGAGAGAATATTAGCCATAGTAACATCAGGGGAGAATTTGCCATCCAACTTACGTCGAATTTCTCGTCCAGCCCTAGGCTCGACAGGTCTACCTCGAGGTTGATCGCGCTCTCTTCCATCATCATACGCCGCTTCATTTCGTTCTCTGCAATTTCCTCCTCAAAGCGACCATGGCCGAACCCGGAGTCATAGAAGTCGTCTTCGATGGCACTCGGTCCAAAGTGATACCCATTTTCGTGCAGGTACTCTGAAATCTCACTTCCTGGCTGAGCAAAGTCAAAAGCCGTCCCACCTGATGAGGATTTAATGTCCGGAGATGCGCCGTGGTCGAGGAGAATTTTCGCAATCGTTTTATGTCGGTTAGTCATCGCCCACATCAAGGCACTCCACTGATTGCGGTCCTGCTGGTCGACAAGAGCCCCTGCATCAAGCAGGGCTGACACGACGTCCTGATGTCCCTACACCGAGTAGTCAGTCTTGCATCGCCCGGTAACTCAGCGGGGGAAGGGAAAAGGCCACGGAACATACAAAGCAGCTAGCGTAGATCAGGGGTACTGTGCCCTCTTCATCTGGCATGTTGACATCCACGTAGTCTTTTGCTTGCCCTTGCACTAGCTTGCGAACACGTGCCACGTCGCCATTACTCGCCGCCATATTCAAGCTCCGCTGTAGGATGTCCCGCTTCTCCGCTTCAGTCAGCTTTTCATCGGAGGCGATGGCATCTTCGTCCGCACCCAGCGAATCCACTTCCCGGTGTGCCGCTTGCGCAGCAAGCATCTCCATCAACCGGGCGTCGCTATCCTCGAGGCGAGCTGTGATTGTAGATTCGTTGTCGTCGTCGATAGCGGCCGCAGCAAGACCGCGTCCATACTGGGCTTGAAGGGCATGTTCCTCGTCATGCGTGTGATCATCGAGCGTGAGGCTGAAGCTTAAGGGTTTGGCAGCTACGGGGGTTGTGAGAAATTGCGACTGACCTGCAGTGTCACATATAGGTTAGCCACTTGCTATGCGCAGGAGGGCGGGGTGACAGCTGCGAAAAGCTGCGCAGCCCGGAGAGGGGTACGAAGGAGGGGTAAAGGAGGAACAAGAAGCGGCGCACCTTGCCAGGCATCGTACATCTCCGTCTCGTGCTGCAGGACTGGCAAAGAACGGCGGTCATCCAAAGACTTAGGTAAATCATCGGGAAGCGTGCGGACGTGAAGGTCTGTCGAGGATGGATCGCTATGGTCGAGCTCGTCCGACACCCCGCGGGGGGAGTCGGGGTCGTTCATGACGTATAAAGGGGCTATAACGGTGGAAAACGGAGTCGCAAAAGAGAGTAGAACAATCCGAGTAGAAAATGTATACTAGCTCTCGCTCCATGGAGGAGACAGCCTAAAGACTAGTTGGTATGGAGGACAGCCTCCTTTCCCCGGTGGGTCGTCTTCCCGTCTGTGTGAATGAGATGGTCTCGAGCCGGATGGACGGGTTTTTGTGAGAGAGCGGTATATGCTGGAAAGGGAGGAAGTGAGAGATAGTGGGTAAGTTGCCTTAATAGAAGTCAAGATCCATGAGACGAGTATCGGAGAAGAAAAGAATGGAGAAGGGGGAGAAGAAGGGAAACGATGAGGGAGCGAGGGAGAGAGATGACGAGTGTTCAGGCAGGCGGGCGGGCGGGCGGGTGCAGTGGAACCCTGGAAAGTTCCTGGCTGGCCGAAAAAAGAAAAGAAGCAGCGTGGCTACGGAGTACGGAGTAGCATTGTTACAATTATCCACTTCCACTGTGAAACTCCCATGCTCGCTACGCCACTCAGTGCATTGGGGTTTAATTTAGATTGCTTCAATTGATGGTTCATTCAGGCGAGAAAAAGAATAGCCTACAAAAAAAGGGTGAAACCCCCCTTCTCCTTACAATTGACTTGCAAAGGTTGATAATTGTGCAGACATCATCGCATCATAAGCCAAACATGTTATGCCTCTCTCCTTTCATCCAAGGAGAATAATGATAGACAAATAAAACAAACCCAAAATCAGAACCGGATATGCAAAACAACAGTCGAATCCCAATGCACCCTGATGCAAAATTAGTATACATAGAAAGCAAATATACATACATGACAAGTAACTAGATTTTCAACACCCATTCTGTCCATGGCCCAATGCGATCCAGGGTATCTTCGGGGGTATTAGGTAGTTGGCGCAACATGATCACGAGCGCTCCATGCAATAAAACAATCCATCCTCCCAAATTATTATATTTGTCATCTCGTTAAGTCTGATCGTGTAGCGACATGGTTCATCATATGTCAAGCCGTAAATAGTGTTTATTCCAGCTGCTTGCTGCGCAGCTGCACTTGCTCTTCGGAGAGCGATGCGATCCACAGGCAGCGTTCGATAATACCCGGGATCGGGTCAAATTTATACTTGGTGCTGGAGTCAATCAGGCGAAGAAGACTCTTGACAATCTTGGCCGTGGTACGGTAGCGTTCAAAGTTGATCAAGGGTTCTCCACCGTATGTGGTCACCTGCGCCGGTTTTTGTGCATTGTAAGTGAGATCATGGACATAGAGACCTGTATTTGGAGTGATTAGCCACGGATTCCTTGAAAGCGATCGTGGTGCCCTAAAGGACAACTTACCGACAAACGGAATGCAGCCATCCTGAGCATTGGCCGTTTCCATCTCCACGCGGAGGTCGTGAAAGTTGCGAATTGGTTGAATCAGAGATTCCATGTCCTTCAACAGGTGCTTATCGGCGGGGGAAACCAGGGCCCACGTGCTCTGCAGCCGGGAGCAGTCGGTAGATGATAGAGCAATGGCGATTTGAAGCATTGTTGCGTAGTTACACATCCGCCGGGCGTGAACCGCCGTGTGGATGAATTTGGCAATCGTCCGGGCCCGCTCATGTATATCGAGGGTAAGAACAATTTCGGAGAGCACCCATTTTACCATCAGGTTAAAGCGGCCCACTACCAGATCGATGCCTCGACTTTCTCCTTCCTTCAAAAATTGAATCCAGCTGAGTGCTGAGGGTGAACCGCTGCTCCATCGCATATCGATCAAGTCCAGCCAATCGACCTCGCTCAATGCGGCCATCTCCACTAAGGTCAGCTGTTGAGCAAGAACGTGAGACTCGCAAGAGAGAACAAATGGCACATGGTCGGGTTCGGTGTTGTTGTTCAATGGCGGAGGGAGTTGGCGGTGCTTCTCGGAGCGGGAAAGGACATCGCCGGATACATGCTGCACATCCAGAGCTCGGCCATCTGCTTGCTCCGCAGCGTTTCTGGGAGATGGGTCAGGCGTTAGAGGTTCTGTTGGGAACAACACCGGATTGAGAGGCGTGGCGCAGGAGATCGATCGAGTGTTCTGGATGGTCATCGGAGGGGACGGCGGATGGGCAAGAGGATGGGTAGGAATTCCCAAGGACATATCGCTCAGCCTGTGTGTTTCGAGAGATAGGCGTTGCTCCACCGCTTCTCGTGTTTCGACTAGGTCCACGGAAATCTCCGAGGATAATCCTGATAGGCGCCCGAATAGCTTGCGCGACTCGTGAGGAACGGTTGGAAGCGTAGAACCTCGTGGAATACGATTCAAGCTCTCGGTTTTCTTTACAATATCAAGAGACGAATGTGATGAGTCCACATCCATTGTGCCCGATGTAGAGATGTCGCTGGCTTGCATGCGAGATAAGCTAGCGACTTTCGACGATGGTCGACTGTTTGGCTTCTTCATTGAATCATCACTCAATCCCCGCTCGAGCAGCGGGATTGAGCTGTAAGAATTTTCTGTTTCTGCCACCGAGCGGGAATTGTCCCGACGATGAACGAGGCGTCCCTGAATCTGTGAGTAAGTCAAGCTGTCTCCAAGGAATGTCTCGCGTCGCCCAGCAGCGTTGGCCGAGCTCGGATGATGTTGCGCAGCTTGACCTTGATAACAGCGATCCTCTTCACAAACACTACCAAGAACATGACCTTGAGTACAAGTCTCTGTTCCAAGGGGGAGAGCTTCATGGTCAGAAGCCGGTTGACCTTGCCACTTGCCCTCCAGTTTCAGCAAGGCTGATTCTACGCCTCCATCGCCATCATCCGGGATTTGCGCGAATTGAGCTATGGCAGCCTCGAATGAGCGCCGCATGTTTTGAGATGAATGTGTTGTCATCAGAGAGTATCGCGGGTTCGGTGGAATAAGACTTGTCTGAGGTCTGGACCCGAGGTTCTCAAGCTGAGTATCGAAACTGTCAACACCAGAAGTGCGATAACTCATATCAGAAAGCATCATTTCCGAGTTAACCCGAGATTGAGGACAGCTCTCATTCCGCATTTGACGAAGGTCTCCGCCAGGACGCCTGCGAAGCATTGGGCCTGCAGGTCTATCCACTTCCTGCCGCGAGTGTTGTCCTGGGACGGGTACGGCTGGCTCGCTACCCAACGTGAGACGCAGCTTGGAGATCCCGCTTTGGAAAGACGCATATTTACGCAGGCGCAGCGAGGGCGAGGTTTGTTTCCAATATGCTGATCCGCGTTCGACTGAGTATGATCTGCGCGATGTATCCGAACCGGAAGGACGAAGAAATTTAGATGCCCTGGCCGAAGGGCCAGACTCGCTTTCGTCGAGGTAAATGGGAAGTGAGTACTCGCCAGTGGCTAGAGTCGTCCGTTGAGAGTGTGCGAGCAAGGATGGAGCCCTCAAATTCCGTGAGGAGATCTCTGTATCCAAGAATCGGGGAGCTTCTTCGAGGCCGGCATTCGAACCAAGGGCCCCGGACATCATCGGCACCGCAAGGCCAGTGCCATCCACAATGACAATCGACTCACTACCTGTGGTTAGCTGACTGTTCATTCTGGTCAAACCGGGTGTGGCAAGGTGAGGCTCTATCTCATCAGCCGTTACAGTCGGATGCCGTGGAAATTCCGAACGCAAGACGACTGGCTTCGTCTCCGCTTGGTCAGTGACAGCTGCACGGTATTGTCGTAAGGCCTCGTCACACAGCGTGTCGATTCTAATACGCCGTTTGGTCGCCGCAGTTGCTTTCTTATCACGGTACAGATCGGACCCAAATGCGACATTATTGGGAAGCGCCGAGGTCCTCCCCAGATAAGAAGGGTTCGTTTGTCCCTGCGTGGTGCGAGAACCGCCAGGTCCTCCATGGCGACTGTGGAGAGCGCGGCGAATTGATCCAATGATGGTTTTAACACCGGACCCGGAAGAGCTAGGTTTGGCTGTTGTGTTGAAAGTGCTTCGTCGATTAGGGGATTTGTCTCTAGCAGACGATGGTAGAGGAGGGGATGGTGGTGCCATCATTATCGTGTACGACTCAGCCGGAGGGTAGAGTTCGCCGCGTATCAGACTACCTAAATTGAGCACTCCATATGAAGAAGCGGTAGGGTGCTGTCCCGGGGATAGGAACGAGAAAGGTGCGCGATCATCTCTGACAGAGTCGGAAAAGCTGCCGCTACGTTTGTGTTTATGGCGCGAATATGGATGGCGACGGGTACTTAGAGGTGAAGAAGGCAGTGCATCCCGAGAGGATGTCAGTTTCAAGGGTGCAAGTGGTACAAGGTGGGGTGCTCTGTTCGAGGTCACAGCCAAAGAGAGTCGTTTCGGAGATTTAGGCGGCAGAGAACACGAAGTCGCATGAATGCTGCGGTCACTCATAGTAGTCATTGGGAGACTCCCCGTTGTGGTAGCAGAATTGTTGCGCTGGTGGTGACTAGCAGTGTGAGAGACACTACGTTCAAGACCAGCCTCCATGTTGAATTCCGGACCACCGACAGCCAGCATGGTATTACCACCGGTTTCCAAAGTGATATCATCCTCGCCGCCGCCCGGCCTGATAGCAATCTCTGGGCTGTGGAATGCAACATGCTGTTCGGCGGTGTCCCAGTAGACTGAGCACTTGCCATACCAGCATCTTTTGAGGTCAATGAGAATCTTCAGATCACTCATTCCTCCTCCTTGCCGGGCCTTCACATCCGTGTACATGCTGTTTATCATCTCGCAGAATGATGCTCGTAAGCTGTAATCCGGAACAAAATCATCTGCGAAATAATTCAAAATCCAGTGTCGAAGAGCGGCAAAGGTACGGATTCGGATAATCCTGCCGTCGTCCTGTGGTCGATTGATCGCCCATCGGAGCCGAGCTAGTAGCAGTGCCAGGAGTGTGCTAGGGGCAAGGTAAGAACGAAAGGTGAGAAAGAAATCCGAGACAAGCTCGTAGTCCATGAAAGAGGCCGAAGATATCTGTGCCACGATTCGTGCTGGGGTAGCAGCGCTGATTTCCTTTGTGCCGGCTATGTAGCGCACAACCGATTCTTTGTCCATTTCCGAAGCCAAGACCTCGAAGATTGATGGTTCGATAGGCTCCTTGTGCTCGTAGAAGGCCGAGTGCTCGTTGATTGCCGCTCCCTGGGGCATCTCAATGGCACCAGTTCCAGAAAAGAAAGAACCAACGAAGGAAGGCCGCATTGGGTCACCGATATAAGCATTGGGCGCCGCAGTGCCGATCCAGTAGTCTCGGGGGGTATTTGAGGCGCGCATGTCAGTGCACAGAGATGTCCTCACATATACTGAGCTGTGCAGCGGTGCTTCGCTGTCGAGGTTTGGTGGCGACCAGCCCAGATGATATGGAGTCAGGGCGCTCTCCGATGGGCGTCGTAGCGGTTCATCAGCAGTTTTGGGCCTGTCGGCTGCTTGATCGATGAATATCTGAAGCTCTCCCGGGCGACCTGCACGTAGCTCGGACCATTGCTCGGAGACAGTGGAGAATGAATGCGCTTTACGAGGCCGAGGATGGAGAGGATGATGGTGTTGGGAGTGTGCTGATTCTGTGTCAATCGACTCGTCATCCTCGGGGTCTTCTTCTGGAATGAGATCTGAGCGGAATTCCGAGAGCTGAGAATTCGACCACCTAGAGGGCTCGGTCCCATCGCGTCCAGTATGTGCGTGCGGCTGTAAATGCTCTTGGCGAGATTTATCCAGAGAAGGGGCGGAAGGCGCCTGGAAGGGTTCTTTGATCAACGGGTTGTGAATCGGCCTGCAAGGTAATGGGTTGCAGGGGTTAGCTCCTTGCCCATGAGATCAACGTGACCGAATTCGGCCAGCCGCGGACAAACATTACCTGAGAAAAATGGTCCCATTCTGGCCAACATTACCCACTGTGAAATGATTGGGCTCTCTGGATGCTGGTAGGGAGTCGCCAGCAGCCTTAGAGGGATTAGCCCGCTTGAAGGAGCGCTTCCGCAGGAGCTCATGACTATCTTTGACGCGCAGAAAGGAGGTCACTATCTGCTCCCGGATTGTTTTGGCGTTCGCGGTATGTTTGTCCTTGGTGTTCGCGCCGTGTGTTACAGTGTGGGCGCGTCGAAGATCGGATGTCGTATATCGGGTATCTGCATCTCCATATGCAATTCCCTGAAGCCCCGGCTCGACCCACGTCGGACAGATGCTTGTCTGCAGCTGACCCGGGATTCCTGCAGCCTCGCTTGAACTAGACGCCATGGCAAAAGCACGCTCCAATCGTAGACGTGTGGTGGACGACCTGTATTGGACGAGAAAAGCTGTTGTTCCACCGAATTGGTGGAAAATCGCGATGACTTGGAGCAGCGACCTAGCAGGAACGAGAACACAGGGACAGTCCACGTTGGGATCGCAATAGGTACCTGCGAAACGACATGACCAGAAAGCGTTCACGAGTGAGGTCGTTTAACGGACGCAGCGAAGACGTAGGCCGAACATTGGCGAATTCTGTCTGCAGTAGCACGAGAAGCGCGACAGTCGGAGCAGGTTCGGCACTGAGATGGAAGAGGAAACAACCTAGTAGCACGTCCGGGGCGATTACTGTACGTACGTAACGGGGGTCCTAGTAGATAATAATAGAACACCAAGACCGTGCCTGAGAAAGCAGAAGCAGAAGCAAATGTCGGAATATTAGGGGAGGGGATAAAATGGTGGTTGAGGCTACCAACAAACGAAAAGATGAAACGCCAAAAGAAAAAAAAAAAAAAAAAAACAACAATAATAATAATGATAGTAATAATAATAGTAGTGATAATAGCGACGGCAAGAATTAGCAACCGACCGAGGATGGTGTAAGAATCTAAGAAATGGAAGGGAAATACGTTGGAGCGCACACGGGCTGCTTATGGACGGAGATGGTAAATAAAAGAAAGATGATGGATGAACGGATGGATGAATGGTGGAGGCGGCGGCGGTAGTAAGTTAGTAGTGTGGAGAACAGTAAGTTAGGGGAGGGAAAAGCCCGTCACTGGCCTTAGGCCCCAGTCAGGTTCCGGTTCCAGCAGGGCGGAACCCAGAACCACCCAAAACCACTCAAATCACCACCAAACACCACCCAAAGCAGATTTTTGGGGCAAGGCACAACAAGGTGAGAGAACCATGGATTTCCGACACACGGGCAACGCGGAGTCAAGACATCATTTGTCCTTATCCATACTGCCAAATGCCAATTTCCATATCGCTACCTACGGAGTACCTTATTTTCCATCTTGCTTACTTGCTTGCTCACTTACTTGCTTTGTCCTCCACCGGAGCCAAAGGCGGCCCTCTTCGCTATCTTTCTGCCCCCCCCCATCGTCATCTTCTTTCCAGCAAGAACCACACACAAGGTTGATCAGATGGGCCGATCGACCTAACAGATCGTGGGATAGACGACTCTACACGAATCCACTTAGACTTTCCTAGTCGAGACCACTATCGCTTATGAACTACCTCTAACTAATCACCTCTGCCAACTTGTTAACTAAAAGGATGGAGAATATTATAGGGGATCCGTTGCCGAGTCCTTCTTGATCAGGGTTGTCAGGTCATTTTTAACCCGTCATTCCGTTCCTGAAGAGGAAATTCTAGTCCCCAGCCCAGGTCTCCGGCGGGCGGCGGAGATTGATTGGAATCCATCTCGTCTAGCCAGATTTCCTGGGAAACCCACTTGCAGCATTTTCTACTCTCGAGCCCCGACCTATCCACTCGACTCAGCTGAGATGTTGTTGGAAAGACAACAGGACAAAGACCCGGGCAGGAAGCAAATCTGACACTGATCGAACATCGTGCATGAGCGATACCGAAACCCCCCGATACGAGGCATTCAAGTCGATCCATCACAACCTTCCAAGGGAATGTGTGGATGATAGATCTGGCCTGCAATTCCGCACGCGAATCGTAAATTCCACTTTTTCTCTCTTTTGTCCTCCACTTGAGCGAGGAAAGATCGCATCGCAAAAGGGGCAGGGTTGCACACGGCACGAGTCAAAAGGTAAAAAAAGAAACAGAGTCAGGGCAAGACTAACAAAGAACTGTGAGGAGAGAGTGTGGGCCAAGCGAAGTGGATTAGGGATGACCTTGGCCGTTCTCCCATCATACTGTATCCGTAGTAGGACAGTGATCGCAAGTTCTTTGCACCAGCAGTTGGAAGAATAATAATCTGATGAGTATTCATTGCCCCAAAAAAGCAAATGTTAAAAACGATTATCAGGCAAATTTATGAGCCTATCATTTATTACACTCGGGAGGTGGAGGAAAGCAAAAGTAGCTGAAAAAAGGGGGGGCAGGGCGTCCCACTCCACAGCAGTGCTGCTGCTGCTGCACGCCAGGGATGTTCAATAATGCTCAGTCGGGACTCGGTGGTAGACTAAGAAATGATCCATGATCAAGCTTAGAACCGTTAGGTGCCATGAATGGCTGCCTCAAGACTGTGGAGAAAAAAAGTCGCGCTGACAGCCCATTTCTGCCGCTTCCGGAACCTGGAACCAAGGTTAGTCGGCTGAATGTGGCTGACCGTTAACTCTCCATACTTACAAAGTATAAAAAATCGCTGATCTCCAGCCGATCCGGTCAGTCTCAGCCAGATTTACCGGTAGGTGCAGCCTTTGTGAATCTGTTTCTTTCCAGCTCAAGTCGTTGTTGGGATTGATTCTTTGCTTTTGTCCGTCAGCCGGAGGTGAACCGCTGACTCGCAGAAGGCAAGTTAACTACAGCCCGAAGACCAGGGACATCTGCATGCAGTCCAAGCAAGGTTCAGTCGATTTTCGTCGCCTTGCTTAAAAGTACCCCACTTTGACATTCGAGTAAAGCCCCGATTTGCCCGATGCCGGAAAATTTATACATCACCCACAGCTGGTTTGACAACATATCATTGAGGATTATCGCTACTGGTCGTGATCGGTGCGGTAGAACTTATGACAAGTCAATTGGATTGTTCGATGTTTCATGACTTGACAATCTACTATGTACTCCGTTTGGAGTATGCAACCATGAGCTGACTGACTACTCTACCTGACTCATTGGTGCATGACCCACGGGTTGCTTCATACATTTCTCATGAACCTGGACTCAGGTAACTGTACAGCAGCCCAGAGATCAGTACTCGTACACACTTTATGACTCACTCCACATGATAGGTAATTAACCTACAGAATGTAACCTGATCGATCTGCAGACTTGCCTGCCCGAATCTCAATCTGTACTGAGACCTCAAGAGATATTTATCAGTTCTCACTTCGTAGAAATTGCCTCGCGCGTCAAGGATATTTGCCCGCACGCAGTCTGAACTATAGTGATTACGTGGACCATATATTGAACTCGCAGACATAACGAAGAAGCACTAATTTACTACTTTCGCCACATTCATCCTCGGGAATATTCATGAAGGAGTGATTTTATAAGCTTCAAGTAAGC
Source organism: Aspergillus aculeatus ATCC 16872 (assembly GCF_001890905.1). Classification (NCBI taxonomy): domain Eukaryota; kingdom Fungi; phylum Ascomycota; class Eurotiomycetes; order Eurotiales; family Aspergillaceae; genus Aspergillus; species Aspergillus aculeatus. The sequence goes on from NW_017962976.1 coordinate 2,646,198, forward strand.
TGAACCACCTTGTACATATATTGAGGCCTTTGAAGGTTACTACCCATAAGGTTGTGTCACCCGACGCAGCAATTGAAGGGGTTACCATGTGCTTGCATTTACATGGTCTCTATGTTTTCCCTACATGAACTCCTTATTATTGGATCAACCACAGCCGCTGCCGCTGTCTATAGACCATAGCGTAGTGGTTACACTGGCTGCCATCTAAGCCTGATACTTTGCATACCTCGATCCATCCATCCAAGTAGGCAATTGTACATGCTCGAAGAACCGCTATATATTCTGAGAGAAACAAGGTTCAACTGCACCTTTGTATCGTGAGTCTTGTCAAATGCATTGACACGGAGTTTGTTACACAAATGCTCGCCATTTTTTAATCGGGTTCAATGATTCTCTTCACCGTTGATAGCTTCTTCCTTTTCCTACTCCTCTGCTGTTCTCTATGTCTCTTTCTATTTAATCAAGAGCACTGCCCACCTCCACCGCATGAGCGCCTGGCTTTGCCTTTTGCCTTTCATACCCACTCACTCGCTCTTGATTTTCTTGCAGAGCTTCCAGGTCCTCAACAATTCGACTGACCCAGGAAGCATCAGATCTTCATTGCCCCAGACCCGTGCTTAACCACTGCTTACTGTCTCCAAAGAGCCTTAGAAGCTCAACAAACCACAGAAAGTCAACAATCTGACTATATCCTGTGACCGGCCACGCTCGGTAAATCACAGGCAACATATAGAGACTGTATGGATCTGCTTATACTCCTCAGACTACCATTTTGTGCTAAAAGAAAAGCACTGAAGCCGCATATCTATACAGCAAAGAACAAAAGTAAACGAAATATTATAAGTCTAAGGCGGCGAGAATATCTCTTTTTCGTCTCTTGGGTCAGCGTTTTCTCTTAGGCTATATAAGCGGAATAACAAAGCCTAGAAAATATATATCTTCAAATTTACTTAAACGACCCCAGCCGCTAATCATTTAGCATGCTTGCAGAGAGCCGGACGAGGACAAACCCATTCTTACACGGTTTCTAATTCCAGAAAGAACTATAGAAAGATTATATAAACTCGCTCGCCGGCTAGCTGAACCCTCTAAATTAAGATAAGTAAGTAGCTGAATAGGCCTTCTCTAGCACAGAAAGCCGGCACTGCGGCCACAGCTACATAGTCAGACTCTACTCAGGCTTGTAAAGCCATATTCACGACTGAAAAGTTTTGCACAGCATTTTAGAGCTATACTAATTCCTCCCCCCCCCTCCCCCCCGGCCCCTGCGTGGCCTGCTCCAGGCGATTAAACGGCTTTGCTGATAACTGGCTTGATGTCGTCTATCAAGGCTTACTGTTTTATTGGTTGGTGGGGAATGGCTATACTGGTCGAGGTAGAGGTATGTAGAACATCTGGATGAACGGCTCGGGGACAGTGGATGCTGCTGGCGCTGCGCTGTTGAAGTAGCCATCACTCACTCCGAGGAGATGAATCCGGCGATCGACCGGGCTCTACTATCACACCGAGGGGGGAGGGGTGGAAATAGAATGGTGGTAGCCTGCAATCGTTCGCTTGTGGTGACGTGCGATGTGGTTTCAAAGTTAGGCTCGGAACTCCCTTCATCGAGACGAGAACCTGACCATTGCACCGCAGTCAGGAGTGTGCTGGTGAAGTCACCGGGTGTGCTTGCTAACTCATTGCCTATACGCTCATGGGGTCTGGTAGACGGTCCGGAGGAAGTCGGAGGCGACCCAGGCGTGTATCACTATCCATCTGATTGATCTCTGCAATGAAGTGGTGATACTACTTCGTCTAGCGAGCAATGACGGGGACATAAACTTTTCACATCTCGGCATTGCTTTGAACCCAGAAACGTCGGAAAAGCTACACCTGGCTGGCATCTTGATTAGCTTGGTATCAGGAAAGATGTGGATGATGAGAACCTTTGCTATTGTCTTTTACCAATGAATTGTATGGCTGAGTTATCACAGCGCGTTCCTACGTTGATGATTCCCCGAGAAGCCCTTCCTGGAACTCCCTGGCAATGGGACGAAATGGCTATAGTCAGGAGTCACTGGCACAGAGTAATAATCACTACTCTTGAGCAAGACTAAATATCTTTTATATGTCAGATGAGTTACTATATACCCGCACTAAATACATGCGAAAGCAGAAGTCTCCCTGAGCTTGTGGAGAGGACAGATCAAGGCCCCCGGGGGCCAGCAGACTATAGACCCATGAGAAGTCTCAACCACCCCTTTAAACAAAGCTACTGCTAGCTTTCGAAGAGCTCATAAAATCTAAATTATTCTTAAATCTCATCCCAAGTTTGTGACCGAGTGGTCAAATTAGTGAAACATGAATCAACAGTGGTCCCGTACTTAGGTTATGCCCCATCGTTGCCGATTGGAAGCAGAGCGCTTTAACCAGTATCCTGCCATCGTATAATTTCCACCGCCATTAGATATTATTCATGGAACTGCGTTCAGCACGTAGCCCGGGTGGGCTGAGTGAGTCACTAAAGACTCGAATCACCCACCCTGTGGCCGCATGTGCTCAGTCGGTAGGAAGGTGAGCCTATCTGCTCGAGACTAGCCAAGAGTCGTGCTCTGTGTTAGATCTTCCTGGTAGATGTTGAGAAAAGTTGCTGTCTGCAAGACCAACCGTGTGGAAGAGCTTTTCTGGGAGACAGCCATGGCGAAGTCATGCCCAGCTCGGATCCATGCTGGAGACACCCCTTGGACCGCTTAAAGCAACTTCCAGGATGATGGAGCACCAGGGCTCGAGAATATCTGGCCACAGAAGAGGCATTCACAGAGAGTCCTTCGATTCGAGCCTGCTTGGGTATGTACATGGAAGGAGCAAGTACTAGTCGTAATTCTCTTTTGGAGTCAATCTGATCTAGTACCGGGGGGGAGGGTGAGTGCGGGTGCCGCGCAACCGCCTCGTGAGACTTGTCATATTTCAAATATCATCACTGTCCCAAACCGTCTGATCTTGAGCGCTGATTGGTGCGGCCGACAATACCGAAGCTCTATTATCAGACAGGCGGCAGACCCTCATGGCTTCTGATGTTGTTTTCTGTTTATGGCAGAGCCACGCATGTAGATCTCCGCTCCGGGTCGTGTTAAAGTGGCGATTCTGCAGATGTAACCGATCGGATAACACACATCGTCATTTCGCACAGTCAAAACGGTCCGAAATAGGGGTGTCATGCAATAGTTGGATTAGGTGGCCAGGACAATTGATACCGGGTGGTGCTGTGAAGGTTCGTCTACCATTGTATGTCAGCGAAAAACACCGGTCAGGAGTCGGATGAGGGGTAATGAAATCAAACGGCTGGTAACATACAAGGCATTAAGGACCAGAAATAGTAGGCAGCCGAGGAAAAAGAAAGAATGGAGAAGAGGACATAGCTGGCGAAGCCAAGCAAGGAGTTTTCCCTGTACCCACATAGAGCGTGAAGTAGGCTGAAGGCATCATTTTGATCATTGGGATATTCGTAGTAAATCTGGTTCTTTTCGATATCAGGGTTCCAACGCTCTGATAGCTGGCTTTGACAATGTGGTGTATCCTGGTAGCTACATGGTGTCAATTGGCAATTGTATGCCGGACTTCAAGTAGGCTGAACTGACCTGTTCAGGGGTATTTGGTTGCTCTGCATACCACTCATCTCACTGGTCGTCTGCCGCGCAACCACGTAATGGCAAAGGATGGGGAATATGCAGTCAGCTTGAGATAGAGTTTAGTGCGATAGAATCCTTCCCAACCGGAGTGTGTCTGTCAGTTTCTTTATCGTTTATCAGTGAGACATAATGACTGATTTCCTCAGGAAATCTTAATGCACTGGTTTAGGCTAGCTACTCGTACATTATGTACTTAATCAGTTAGTTGAGCTTGTGCGGATGACTCAGCTGTCACAACGTGAGCATAAAGCTTGGATAGGGCAATAAAAATGGGTCCATTTTCGCGCGCTGAAGGATGGTTCAAGGTTGCTCGGTAGTTGCCCGTCGCTTAGAGGTAAGTTATTCTTTCCTCCATAGGACTTCATATGATGACACTCTCGTATGACTCGTCCGAAACACAGCAGAAGCTCAATCGGGTTCTGGAAAGTTTCAGGACCAGTCAGCTCGGCTCGATCCTTGCTACCGAGCCATGGAACGCCTGTGCCATAGTTTCAAAGCCTCGCGCGCCATGAAGAGTTGAAGTGCCACATGTTGTGGGGACAGGTTACCAGAGACGACGAACCGCATGTTCACAACAAATAAAAACAATGTTATGCTCGTCCTCCTGATAAATGTTCACTCATTGCCACCCACAATAGGGTAAGAGTTGTCAACTAACAATAAGACGACCTTCAAGCTTGGGCCATCTTAGGCACGTATTACCAATCCAACGGCACCACAAGCAGGAAAATTAAGCGATGCCCAAGACACAAAGTACCACCATCATGGGTTCACCACATAAATGCTCGGAATGAATATTTGACTTGATCCCGGCCTTCATGGGAGGGAGTTAAGGAGGACCATCGCGATAGGAGAGCTCGCATGCTATGAACCGTGATGACAGCAGCGTCTCAGGTCACTCAGAGACATCACAGGGAAACATGGTTAGCAGGCTACGTACTAGAGCCATAGCTGTATCTTAGCTATCCACTTGACAGGAACGGGATTTGCTCGCTGAGAATTCGGCCCCCGCTTTACCCTGGTCAAGTCTCGGCCGCCCACCGCCCCTGGGCAAACGAAGCCATTGTGATCAACACCAGGATCCCAGAGCTTGCGTTGTTTGGCGATAGTGGATTCTGTTGTTCAAGTACTGCTCGAGCTTGGTAAGGAAGACCGAATTGTCTCGCCGGCTCCTGGTAGTTATGAATTTAGTCGTGATTTAAAGTTTGAATACGGGGAAGCCGCGGCATATCGTCCATTCGATTTAATTTATTCTCACTTTCGCTTGTCGATTGAGAACATCTTGATAGGATGCTTACGAGAGTGTTCTGCATCCGTACCGGACCTCACCGATAGAAGTACGGGGTTCGAGCAGGCGCAGGTCGAATGGTTGGCTCCAGCACCTATAGATTCAACAAACTACCACGCCATGTTGTGCTGTGGATATTATTAGCGACAAATGAAGATCCCCTGGGCCGAAGGTAAGCAAGCTGAGCTTGCAACCTCGGAGTTTGTTTACCAATGATCTGCCTCTTGCTTGCGTTCGGAAGGATGAGGATGGGCGCACATCACTCCCCTTTCCGGTCCCCAGCGGCCGTTGAAAAAGCATAGAGCTTTGCATTATTGGTGGAACCCGGATGTAGACCGCATTTTGGACTGACAGTTCTTATTTCTCACCACGCGAATGGCTTGAGGGTTCGCCAATGAATGAGGTGAAACAAGCCTCTAACGGGTATGCTTCTATGCATGGAAACCCGGCTGAGGTGTGCTACGCTGCCCGTTAACCAGAAGAGGACCCCCTCCGCCTGTGGGGGTCACAACAGCCTAAGCTGGCTAAGCATAACTGGGAAAATAGGGGTGGATGAAAGGATTTCTAGGTGTGGGAAGGCTTGTCTAGCATGGTTCGACACTCACCGATGAACACAGAAGGGATATAAACTGTTGCACTTTGAGGGAGCTGCAGTCAATTGTTGGACCCGAGGATCAGTCAGCGAACCCAGCTGTCAATGGAAGGAACATATTTCTGAGAATTGGGAACTATGCGTAGCGTAGTGTTAGGTCTGCGACCACGCAAGAAGGGTAGGTTATACCGTCAGCAACATTGACTTATTTGACTGTTGAGTAAATAAATGTGCCGCGAAGCTCAGTGCGTCCTGTCAGGCCCTTTGATTGCTCCAAGTGTGGGGTCAATGGAAGAGCGCAGGCACTCACTAAGGAAGCCACTCCATGGTGAAACCACTACCGATTTTAAGGATCCAACAATACAAGACGATGCGGAGCACGTGGTTCCCGGGGGGCGCAAACTCAGGTTTTACATGGTAATTACCAAAGCAGTCGGTATTGTGACCATCGTGACCCTGTATGTGTTGTGCTATATATGTGTATCTATCATTCCATCTACAAGTGTGCATCCTCAACCCTCGAATTACTTGTGACATTATCTCAATTGACGAGTTAAGATCAATGCGAGTTATGTTAAATTTCTGCTGGCGTCACGACAATCTTCTTGCCGGGGTCGGGGGGAGGTTTGTTGCAGTCAGTACACGAGAAATACGTAGCACAGGTCTGTCATTCATGCCCCACAGCTATTGAGTCTGCATTCTCCGTCTATGACCGACAAAAGCGAGCAACAAAAGTCTTATCAGACCAAATGCGGTCGTGGCTGCGATAGAGTCTTGGTGTCTCAACAATGTGATTGTCACTCAGAAGTCTCGCGTGAATGCAAGCTACATGTCACCTTCCGGAATGTCTGACTCGTTCGTTCCTCACGGCTATTCCCTTGCATTGTCTCGAGGAATGCGGCAGGCCTCTATACAATTGGCAACACTATCTCACGTGCTTTGCGATTAGATCTAAGAGACCTGGTATAGCGCCCGTGGGTTCTGCATCAGGTACGAAGTAGAACAATTGTGAGTGGTCTGACCCATCCCAAGCACCCTGAATCAATATCCCAGTATCTGCCGACAGTGCGAGCATAGTTCATTCAACAATGAGGTCTAAGTTTAACAATAGAAGCGGCGCCTTCTCGGGTAGAGCTAACCACACTTGTGAAAGGTCCATCATTAGAGGGCAGTGGCATGCAATATGGATCCTCTAGGGACAATGCAGCTGTGCGGATGCTGCCGCTCGTCAATTAGCATCATTATTTGGATAGACACTTTCCCATGCCGAATCCGGGGTGGATGCCCGAGATTCACTCCTGTAGATCCTTTCTCCCTGGACCATCTCATTACGAACACTCTGCATATGATATGTCCGGGAGAGGCGCACACTCCCGCTGAGGGTTGCATGGAATGCACAATGTTTACCTGTTCCCGTCAAGTTCGCCATGCTACTTGATGCTACTTCAGGTAAGTTTTTATCTGTCGAGTCCGCAACCGGCCATCCTCCGCGAACTGATTGGGACGGAATTGACCTGGTCCATGCCGACGGCTGCTGACTCATAACCTCCCCTGCCTTAGCGCCCTCCATCAGTGTATTATTCCTTGCTTGGCAGCTCTGCTGAAACCGGAAACCTGCAATCCCGACCGACTCATCTGCGTGGTACTGTAACAAGCAGAACAGATTACCATTTCTACCATACTTACCATACATCCGTCGTTATCAACCATGTGATTAGTAATTGGGCAAACTGGGCACTCGGGGCAACCGACTTGTAACTGCTCCGGAGGTAAACTATTGATAGATCGCTTCGGAATCATGACAGATCATGATCTGGGTGGGATAAAGTTTGGCACTCCAAAGGCTGTTGGACCAACCTACCTACGGAGTACCTATACCAGGCTCGTGCGCCGCCTCCTGATACTGTTGCCTACTTGGTCCTAGCATGGCGCTGGATCGGTTCGAGGTCGCTCTTTCGACTGATTATCGAAAGGATCGATAGATGGATCAATAGATGGATCGATAGATGAAACCGCGCCTAAGCCCATTAGCTAGCCGATGATCGAATGCCTTTTTGTTTTTGTTCTTGATCAGTCGAGCTCCTCGATGCTGATGCATACACCGATTGTTGATTCGACAATGTCGGATAGGTAGGTCCAAATCTGTACGCAGTTGAATAAATTGACGATGATCTGCTCCCAGTCTGGACATGATGCTCGATGAGCCAAAGCAACCCTAACAGAGCAGGCCTCTTATATATTTGCAGGATGGCGATCTACAGTGGGATCTTTAGCCATCGAGATTTACAGGGCTCTTGTGTTGGTTGCTGAGCTTAGAGCTAAACCACCTACGACTTCGGAAACCCAGGGTTGACCGCATGAGAACGAGACTTCGACTCCACGGATTCACTGGAGCTAGCCAGGGAGACTGGGAGACTGTCTTTGTTAGCAGCTTAGGTTGTGGTCAGCACCTTCCAAGTTTTGCTCCATGCGCTGAATAAGGTTCAGTATGGTTCTAAGGCAAATATACGTCGATCCGTGCATGCCAGCGCGGTACTCCCGTGCCTCGTGGCGTTGTGTGCGAGTAGTAAGAGGAACTAAGTTATGTTTGGATAGTGTGAAAGTCAAGCTCAAAACACGGATAGGACTACCTCAAGGTGGAAAAGAAAGGCGATATAGGGGGGCTTGGGCTGGAAAGTCATTGTCTTTGTTTGAATCATACGATGAAGAGCTGGTTCCGGTCGGTAGGTGACATCTCCTTGACTGAAGGCGCATGGTTAGAGACCCTCATGATACCGCAGTCTACTGCAGATCCATGGCATGGCAGAGGCCATGAAACCTTCACTGGGTCTCAAGAGAAGCTCGAGTCAGTCGGAGCCAGTTGGAGTACAGTACAATACTGGTAAGTGCTGGTAAAGCCGCGGATGTATGTATCAGTATATTCATGATACTTGCTGTATGGCATATTACATTACCTAGTACTATCTCCAATCGGCTCGAATCAAACTAAGAGCGGGCGAAGAATCAAGTGTGGATCCAGGCCTCATCCACCGGAGCCACTCGTATTATTGCTGTGCCGGTGCCCCTCTCAAGTCGTGACATGACCGAATCAACTACCTAACCTACCGTAGTCTAAGGAGTCTAGCTCTCCGCTCGCCATGTTATCTCCTCTCCACTGCTACCTACTAGGTAACTGACACTAATTGCAGAAGGGCTTACTTATGGCTAAGTCCCTTAGCACCACCGCTACCACCTTCACACTCCCTCAAAACACCCTCACACTTCTTCTTCTCCTCCCTCTCTCTCTTTTTCTGTTGAGTTTCTCACCTCCCCTGGGACGAACGGAGTTGAGTATCTTACTACTCATCATTTGTTGTATTACAAGTCTTACAGGCGCCGCGTCAGGGCCATTCAGGATCCAAGAAAACCCACACCCACCGACTGAACTGACCTTGCTAGCAAAAGCACTGCGACCCACTCCGATCGGGGTTGCTTGAATATCTCAACGAATTGCGCGACACCTCCGTTACCTCGTCCTGTCCACCAATTACTCTTTCTATAGACCGATCTGCTGCTTCCGACAAGGATATTTCTCCTCCTTCATCCTCTGTGCTCCTTTCTGTTCCTTCTCTACAATTCCCTCCGTCTCTCCCAGCAGCTGTGATATGGGAGTAATGCACATCTTCCTCCTACGCTAACTCCGATTTTGATTACCTTCGACTTTTCCCTCATTCAGCTGGAATACACCCTCTCCTTCGTTTTCAGATTCAACAGGGGTATAGCGAGATAAACATATCGTCGAGCCTATCTCGCAGTCGAGTTTCTCAAACACTCTTCCTGCTGCCGACTTCGCTGCGCTTATCAAAGCCCCAAAGTCGCACGGAGCTGTAGCCGTCGAATCTCCCGTTCTTGCCAATCCAACTCGCTCCTCCTCAAAACTTGCTTGCCTTCGAATCCGCCTGAATACTGTCGAGACACTATCCACAACGGACTCTCTGCGCGCGGAGATTATCGTCGTATATAGACCGCCACACAAGACCGATACTTGAATAACTGGGAAGTGTTGAGCCAGCAGCCGCGGATAGTTCGGCAAAAATAGAATATCTCAGTGTACGTACAAATTTCCCGATGCCTCTCGCTGCTGCTGCAGGAATAAACTCAGTGGAGGCGTGCCTAATCTTACGCTGCGGATATAGCAACTCTACCCCTCCGCTTGTCAGACATTTTCTTTGTCCCCGAGTGTAAGTGACTTCATCTTATTCCGAATCTCGAATGGCGGCACTGCTTCCCCCTCCTAGAGCCAGATCTGCACCTGATACATGTTTCGAGTGTAACCCACTTGACTGGTCATTCCTCGCAGCCTGAGCGCATCCCTGATTCAATTTCAGACCTGACAGTCTTTGCGCGCATCTTTGGATGAATTTTCGGAGTCATTTATTAACGCAACGGTAACAGACATCCCTCTTCACATTTGTCAGGAATCAAATATACTATCGCAAAATGGGTTGTATGAGTTCGAAGCCCGTAGATGCGGGAGATAAGGAAGCCCTCCAACGGAATGTGAGGATAGAGAAGGCGCTCAAAAATGACAAGAAAGTGATGGACAGAACGATCAAAATTCTTCTCCTTGGTAAGGATGCGCTTTGGCATACGCCGATGCTTGATTTGTTCTTCGCACTGACCAAATCTGTCCAGGTGCGGGAGAGTCCGGCAAGTCAACAATCATCAAACAGATGCGCATCATCCACTCGGGAGGATTTCCTGAAGACGAACGAATTCAGACTCGGGCGGTAATCTACTCGAACCTGATCATCGCCTTCAAAGTTCTATTGGAAATTATGCGTACAGAGAGCATTGAATATCAACTTGAAACAACTAAGGTGAGTTTTAGCCCCCAAAACGATGAAAATAATTATCCAGGTCTACTGCTTGGATCTGATAATCCAGAAACTAATTATTAAACTCATGGGCTTAGTCGCTGGGTGAATTTGTTGACAATTTGGAGCCGGATGTGGGCTCCGATGAAGCATTCTCGGATTTGAAAGTTCGTGATGCTTTGAGAGATATTTGGGACGATTCAGGCGTTCAGAAGGCAGTGGCTCGAGGACATGAGTTTGCGCTTCATGATAACCTACACTAGTAAGTGACGAATGACGACTTAGCCTAAGCGACTCACTAATCTTCTTTCCAGCTTTTTCGAATCTCTTGACCGGATTTTTACTCCCGGTTGGCTCCCCGACAATCAGGACATGCTACAAGCTCGGTTGCGAACAACAGGAATAACGGAAACTCTCTTCGAACTCGGTCAGATGAATTTCCGGATGATGGATGTTGGCGGACAACGATCCGAGCGCAAGAAATGGATTCACTGCTTCGAGGGTGTGCAATGCCTCTTGTTCATGGTTGCCTTATCAGGATACGATCAATGTCTTGTTGAGGATCAGAATGCCGTAAGTCATGGTCACATTTTGTATGATCTAGTGTCATCTAACCATTTTGTGCGCACAGAACCAAATGCATGAGGCAATGATGCTATTCGAATCACTTGTGAATGGCGAGTGGTTCAAGCGCAAACCCATCATTCTCTTCTTGAACAAGATTGATCTCTTCAAGGGGAAACTTCAAGTTTCGCCTGTCTCTAATCATTTCCCCGACTACAACGGTTCGAACACCGACTTCGATGCTGCAGCAAGATACTTCGCCGACCGCTTCCGAGGCATCAATCGGATTCCAGACCGCGAGATTTACATTCACTATACAAACGCCACCGATACCACTTTATTGAAAGCTACCATGGATTCCGTGCAAGACATGATAATCCAGAAGAATCTCCACACCTTAATACTCTAAGGTATTACCGGGCATGACTAATATCTAATGAAACATTCTTGCGGCCGTGGGATCCCCATCTCCCACTAAATATTATTGATATTCCCTTAGCAGCATTACTTCCTTGTGCTATCCGCAACTGCTCGACGCTATTCTCTTCCCTTGTCGTTCTCAGGATCGTCCTTGGCTCGCTTGGATGACTTTCTTATCTCCACGCTCTTCTATACTGACAAAAGCACGCATCTCATCTTCGATTCAGCGGCGTGAATCTCCTTTCTAATGCAGATTGATACCATATACCACATAGTTGTGTCTGTGTCTGCGTCCTTAGCAACACCTTACGATTTCGTTTGGCCTTTATTTCCAATGTTTGGCCTCTCATTGGGTCTATCGTTTCCATCTCTTTCTTCAATGTATCTACTTCATTCTCTTATTCAGTGTTACATAAAGGACAACATTTGTTTGTTGAGTTGACGTCAATCATGCACGTCTTCCGAAATTTAGATCACTCGAAAACCTACAGTTGTAGTACGTCCTATCTTGGAACGATCCAAGTTTGCGTAGCAATTATTGTAACATGCGCATTGCCAATGGACCCATTGCGAAAGTATAAATGGCACTTTTCTACTTTTAAATCCCAAACTGCTAAGGTTTCCTTTGTGTGGTGGTGCGAACAACGCAGCTCACCTGAGCCCCTTTGGTGGGAAGCAACAATTTACATGGTTACCACCGCCAGAAATACGGAGATCACAGAGGCTGGGCATTGTAGCCATTTAGTTCAGTTTAATTGTGTCAGGTCGAATGTGGCAGAATCTGTTCCCTACCTCGAGATCATACAAGCATTGATATCACATGACCTGCCTCAACATCCCGCAAAACTCTGCTGAGCTAAGCAGAGATCCGCATGATCGGCTCATCAACTTCAACTTCGGTTTCGCCTCTTTCGCATCCGCCAAGTTCGTTTACCCAGCTTCTGGGACTTTACGACAATTTGAAACCCAGAAAAATGCTTTCGTCCTCGCTGCGCCGGGCGGCCTGGGCCCCCATTGCCCCTATCTCAGGCGTCACTCGCGCCTCAAGTCAAACTCTCACCACCTCCGCGAACAACCTCACCGGCTCAACGCAGCCTGTGCGTCAACGGCGCTACTCCTCCTCCTCGTCCTCGAATTCTAGCGATGGCGCAAGGAAGCTGGAGTTGGAAGTGAATTCAGGGAAGTCGACCCGTCGGAGTCGTAAGGACAATGTCCGCACGGGCTCCAACAAGCAGCAGCAGACGGCATTTTCCCGACTTCCCAGCGTTCCCTCGACCCAGCACCTCCTCCCGCATGGTAAGCCAGCCAGCCAGCTTGAACAGATTTTCCCCTTTCCAGAAGACAAAATGCCACATGGGGGAAAAGAAACGTGACAAGCTCCAGAAGCCGAACTCCAGCTGCTAACACATTTTTTCTTCTCCTCCATGCAGATGTCCAGGTCGCTTCCTTCTTCTCCATCCACCGTCCCATCTCCGTCTCCACCAGCGTGCCCCCGACTTCCACCTCCGAAGCCTTCGACGCCATTTTCACCGAGCGCAAGCCCGCCGTCGACGATGTGATCTCCACGCTCTCGTCCGCCGTCCACTCCATGGAAGGCGAGGACGACCACAACCACTACCAGGCCGTGCTGCAGGAATTGACCGACCGCAATTTCCTCCAGCAGGGCCAGCAGGGCCAGCAACCCTCTCAGACCATGAACCTGACCCTCTCCATCGAGGAACTCACCAAGCGCCTGCGGCCCTTCCACCCTCCTCCACCCCCGGTTCCCATGAACGAGATTTCCGCCAACAACACCACCAACGAGCAGCAGCTCCTCCCCCCGACGACGACGACGACGACGGGTAACCACCACCACAACACGACGGAAACCTACTCCGCCGTCCTGACCATCCACGAGTCCACCCTCCCCGATGGCCGCAAGACCTACCAGGCCCACGCCGGCCCCTTCATGCCCACCAAGGACATGGGCGACCCGCAGGCGCCGCCGGAGATCGTCGAGGCCTACATCGATGTCGTGGACCCCTCCGCCCACCCGGAGCTCAGCTACATCGACCAGCAGGATCAGCAGATCAACGGCCCCATGCAGGCCATCAGCACAAAGAGACGCCGTCGGTTGAAGATGAAGAAGCACAAGTTCAAGAAATTGTTGCGGAAGACGAGAACCTTGAGGCGGAAGTTGGAGAAGTCTTAAAGAGGCTTTTTTTCCCTTCTCCAAACCCAAGATATGTGCTTTCTTTTTGCTCTTCATTGTGTCTCGTTGCTTTGATGAATCCGGTTTCCCCTTTTCCGGTTTTATTTTCCCTCCTCCCAACAACTTTTCGAAAGCAACTTTGACCTCTGGTTTCTCTGAATATCTTCCGTTTTTCTTGCTTAACTTGCATGCATCTATCTTATCTCTATCTCCCTCTCCATCAACCGACCTACTAGTCAACCAATTCAACCGACACTTATAGACAATACTATGTGACATATTATCATTATTCTCAGTTCTCAGCTGGTTAGGTTCGTGTAATCATCCTACGTGCGTATGTGCATACCCACTCTTTCCGGACTTTTATCTATACTCGCAAGCCGATGCGCATGCACCATACCTGGAAATATTTGCCAGGACCTTGTTTCCCCCCTTCTCCCAGCTCAGATCAGTTTCAGTGTCAGGATCAATTGATTCAACAAATACCAACATGACACCCATAGTACAGGAAGCAAACAGTAAGCATGTAAGCAATGCAAAAAATAAAACACAAGAAAAGAAAACCTTTAGCCATGCAATAGTAAATTCAAATATCTACCAACCAGTCAAAGATCGCCCCCTTCGCCACTTCCTCCCACTAATAGTAGTCTACACTGGCATATAATCTCCTCCTCCTGCTCCAAGAATGCGAAGAAATGGAAAAGGAGGGAGATTAATATACCTATTCAATAGCCGTCCCTTTTCTCAACTCAGAGACCCGCAAGCGGATCAAACTTGTCTCTCCACAACTTGTCGGTAACGTAAATCTTAGGGAATGTTTCCGACAACCAAGAGACACACACACACACACACACACACACACACACACACACACACACGCATCACGTTAAAAAGATCATGTTTTCTTGAGAATGGATTTCTGGACCAAATCCGCGCTTCACGGTATAAACGATTCGTAACATGGGGAACACTAGGCTTCAACGACGGGGTAACCGCTCACGCGGGTTCTTGTTCACATCTCGTCGTTGCCATCGCCGGTGCGCGCACGAGTCTCACAGAGAACGTGCCGGCGGGCGAGCATTAGGATCGTTCGCTTAGCAGACGGCATCAATTCTCGAGCGGGAGTTCATGAGAAGGGCGACGATAAGACCGTACAGACCTGATAAGAGGATCGGTGGTTAGTGGTGCCGGAGTAGACATATTATAGATTTGGTGGACTTACCCAAAACTTCAGCGAAAATGAGAATCAGAATCATTCCAACGTAGAGACGGGGCTGTTGAGCAGTTCCACGGACACCAGCGTCACCCACAATACCGATGGCAAAACTTAAGATAAACAGTCAGCTTCTCGGCTCGAGATCGTAGTAAAGCTCAAAGAACATACCCAGCAGCTAGACCGGCCAGACCGACAGCGAGACCAGCTCCCAGCTGAATGAATCCGGTGTACAGCGGCACCTTCTGGTTCAGATCGTTGGCGATAAGGACGGACACGACCAGACCGTAGATACCGATAATACCCGCCATGACAATGGGGACGATGTCTGTTATCACAGCCGTTAGTGGCTCAGTTCCAAGTATAGACTGCAGAAGCATGGTTCCTCCTCCACAGCTGCAGCGAATGCTGAAAAGGGCTTCCAACGTACTCTTGACGATCAGATCGGGTCTGAGGACGGCCATGCCGCAGACACCGACACCGGCCTTGGCAGTTCCATAGGCAGCTCCGAAGCAGGTGAAGACGATGGCTGAGGTGCAACCCAGCGCACCGAAGAAGGGCTAATGGGCGGCAGTTAGCTATTTGTACGAGGGGGTCTTGGTTTCGTGCAAGGTGACGTTGCTCCATTCGTGGAGGACCCGACGGTCCCCCGTCGAGCTTCAGCACCTTATCAATGAGGGGTGCGAGTCAACTCACAGCATAGACGGGGCTATAACCATACAGATTAGCACAGTCCGCAACAAAGCACTGATGGGTAGGATTGATAGCTTATCGCACAAGCTATGCGTTGGGATGTTGGGAAAAGGAGTCAACCAGGGTGATTACGTACCAAAGTTCGGTGGCCATTTTGATGGTCTAAACGGCTGTTTGGAGTTTGACAGATGCGAAGAAGCTATAGGAACAGCCGAGAAAGGTGAAAGTATGGTAGAAGAAGGCCGCGTCGACAGCGATGAGATGAGGCGAAGGCGTGGGAGAGCTGAGACGGAGATGGAGGCTTGGAAGGCGAACACGCTGGTTGCTTCGGAGAGGTTCACCGACCACCTGCGCTATCACGTGATCTACGGCTTGGCGCCTTCCCGCATTGCCCCAACCACTGACATCAGCACTG
The DNA here is from genome assembly GCF_001890905.1 of Aspergillus aculeatus ATCC 16872. Lineage (NCBI taxonomy): Eukaryota > Fungi > Ascomycota > Eurotiomycetes > Eurotiales > Aspergillaceae > Aspergillus > Aspergillus aculeatus. The sequence goes on from NW_017962976.1 coordinate 2,662,098, forward strand.
GATCGACCTATCCGCGTTCTCTACGAAGTACTATGCTGCATTCATTAACTATTCCCCAATTCATCAATACAATATTTAACATGACTAGCAACCATTCTATATGATCCGATCATCAGTTCAGCTCTAATGCCACCCGACATCCTGGAATGTCGAACTTCGAGCTCGATTCGTGCACTTCCCCAGTTGACTCTTTCCCAGCCATGGGTTGCACGTAGGTTATAGCTTTCTCCGACAGCCCACCAAAGTAGCCAGGCACTACCCGAAGGTCTTTCTGCTCAGCAGATTCCCTTTGCAAAGGAACAGCCTCGGCGTCCGAGACAACGCCGAAATGAAAGGCATTGCCTCCCGTCCGAGACGCCGACCAATCTGAACGACTAGGTTCAACGGAAACGAAGAATTGGACGTAGTCGCCAGGCCCTGCAGCCTGCGAGAGAGTGGAAAGATCCTCGCCAAAGCCGCGCATCTCAAATGGCGGCGGCGGAGGCGGCGGAGGCGGCGGTGAATTCGTCGAGACTTCCGCATCGCCCGCAGTAAAGAGTCCCTCGAGCCCCAGTAGCCTGTCTTTCTGGGTTGATTCCATGAATGTTGTTTCAGGGTCTAATGATAGGAGGCCCTGTTTCTTGCCCCATCCTCCTCCGCCACTCATCACTCGGTGGAGTTTACCGCCCTTCCGGATCGCCTCGATAAGGCTTTCTTGAGAAGCCTCCTTGCCTGCCGTGTAGCCCTCCTCGGACGTCTCAATTAAAGCCCAGACGGAGACCCTTTGGTCAGTGATGTTGTGTTCGGCAATGTAGCGAGGAAGATCTCTCTCCAGCTCCAAGGAAGCTGGCATGGGATCTTGGGAGCGTTTATCTGTATGTTTGGACAATTGACGGAGAATGTTTCCCATACTGGAAATGACCCTCCTTCGTTGCCCGACGGGGTACAATGGAAGCTCGAAAGAGTCGCTAACGTTTGCTGCTGGTGAAGTGACAATGCAGTTCGACAAGTCCAGCGTACTGTCGAGTGTATATCTCTTTGCAGCAGTATTGTAGATCCAACGGGCTCCAAAGAGAGTATTCTCCTTTCCATTGATGAAAATCGTATTTGCAAGTCGCAGGCCTACTTCATGGATGGACTTCTTGAATCCTCCATTCGATGCATGAGTATCGCTTGTCGGAATTGAGAATACTAGTCCTGAATCTGTGGCCTCCATGCTTCGTGCCCGGCGAGGTGTAGCGAGCTGACCTTGTATATTGTCCCGGTTTACTAACAGCATCGATATCCCGTCGGCTTCCTGGGCGCAGCGGTTTTCCCTATTCTGTGACACCTGTGGTCGATTATCTGGAAGCTTATCGACAATTGCAAAGATTGAATGCACAGTATCGGTGGTCCCTGAATAGAACTGATTCATCCATTGTTCAGGGAATGTGTGAGACGACAAGTCGATCCATGATGCGAAAGCGGAGGTTACGAGAAAGATAGGAACAACATCGAGTCGTGGTAGAGATTCGAGGGTAGGAGGCGCACTCGAGAGGACATCGTTTGGAGACTATTGAGAGGTTAATTTATGTCCAGATGAAGACAGGAAATAGAAACGCACAATCGCGCCCGGACTCTGCGTGAGCCAAGTATAGGCTATGGGGCGGGCACTGGAAGCCGTGTTTGCGACCGACCTTCGAACAATGGAAGGGACACGTCGATATGAATGGCGACGACAAGCCAGCCGTGCTGGCAATGAGCGCGGGGCGGACCCGAAAATTAGTGACATAGGAGTAGCATGGATATCTCAATCGAAATTAAGATTCTCGACCAGCTACAACTTGAGGAGCATTGCAAATTGAATGTCATCCTGGCCCGGAAATGCGGAGGGAGCGGCGGATTTTTGGAAGCTCACCGCCTAGGGACTCGGTCTAGATTACAGGGTACTGATTCTGCCTCACGACGGGGCGGCACTCGTCTTTTGGCCAGGCCTGCTTGCTTCATTGCACCTTTTAGCTCGAATGCAACGACAGAATACTGCTTTTGTGGACCGTCTTAGGCTGTCCTATACTTACATTAGTGGAAGATTAGTGACAATCTTGTCATGGCCCGCGCCACACACTGTCACGCACATACCAGCAGTCCTGTCGACAGTCAAGCAGCTCAAGAAACCTGCCATCCTCGGTAGGATTATGATGGCATAACGCGAGGCCGGTGTCTATTGCACCTGTCGATCAGAACTTTTATGCATGGCAATCCCCAAAACCGTGGGTGGTTGATTGTGTAGATCGATCATGGGGCACTTAACAAGGGTGTTGGAGACGCAGAAAGCTTGTTTCGTTCGGTTTGCATAACGCATAACCCCGGGGAGGCTATGACATCATTCATCATTGATGATTATGGAAGGATTCTTCATCATGTCTAGACACACGGATGACTAAATGGCAGATATGGTGTAGATTGATACGGAGGTGGGCGTTCTTCTCTGCGACACTCGGGCCCTGCGGCTTGATGCGACTGATGTCTCTGGATATGCAAGATGACCAGGGAGAGGGAATGCGTGGCTGCGGCCAGGTTCGAAGCAGATGTGGAAGTGTGCTACCTACGGATTGTTATAGCTTGCAACCTATCATCGAGAACATCTCGTGCAGTCGCCCGGCCATATGCACTAATGCATGGATAGCACAAGGCGATGACTTTTCTGAGACTCCGGAACTCAACGATAACCGGCCCCCGTTGTTCTCAGGTACAGGCAAAGTTTGTGGTTGCATGGTGGTGATAGTATCAATCTGGCTAATCATAAAGCTATCCCATCTGCCCTACAGGAAGCATGCGATCAGAACGTAGCCAGCACGTTCTCAACTACCGATCCCAAAGTGACTAGTTATGGACTTGTGAACGAATATGAGTTTCATATTTTGGACGGTATCAGAAGCATAAGATACGTGGGAATGACGTTTCAAGATGTTCAAAGGAATGTGGCCTGGATGACGCGTGTTGGAAGATAAGATGCATGTGAAATGATTTCACTTCTGTTCCTCCCAGAATAGATCTACACAAATACTCGATGGATACAATTGGTGCATGGATTAGAAGAAGACAAACATAGCCACAGCAAAGCCACACTGCTATGTACGAGTACATGTAAAGCAATGATAACGGGTGGACCATTGACCGACAGCTCATGCGAGTGTAAATGTTTTGCTATATTCTCCAGTCATGATTCGTGTGCAGGGTGGTTCGTAGGGCTGTCGGGCCCACTAGGTACTTGGTTTGCTGACCGCGGTCTCAAGCGAGGGTTTGGAAGTACTCTTAAGCGGTAACTACGTTCTATTATCAAATCTCCAGCATGAGGAAGAGTGATTCTACAGATGACCTCACCTCCGAATTAGCCTATAAGGTATTGCGCAGGATTGGAATAGCTTGTTGTACTGTACAGATATGTGTTTCGCTTAGTTGCGCCGAGCTTGAGTTCCTCAGCCGACCGCCGATGGCGAAAAGAAAGTCGGATATGCCAAGCGTTTTCCAGGCAACAAAATTAGAGATCTAAACAAAGAAAAAAAGTTTGCGGGAAAAAGGAACAGAAGGGTTGATCTGTAGGGGACACAAATTGTGAGGACCCGCGGTTCAGTATGGGGTAGGTTCACAATTAGCAATCAGCGAATTAGTTAGCCAGGCGTTAGCAGGCTGAGGAGAAAACCCCTTACTGAGCGAGGATCTTGCGACTACCGGGTGACATTCATGATGGTAACCTAATCCACCCTCCAACAGTGTACTCAATGCACTTCAACGTCGATACGACGCAAAAGTCTACCACCATCGATCCTTGGATGGACTGACGCTGCAAATGCTCACCTGAAGCGTTAAGGCCAATCAGTAACGGGTGTTCGCATCAGCCACAGCAGGCTGAGCAAGTATGACGTAGCATGCATCCCACGAAGCCGTCATACCGAGAAGATCATCTCATCGGCATGACATGAACGAAGATTTGGATCTTGGCGGAGTACACTGGCTATGGCTAGAGGCTATGTACTGTAACTACTGTGTACGGAGTCGCCAATTTGTCTAGTAGCTAGGAATAGGCATTAGACCCAATAGTTAGTCTAGTTGTAGGTACCGTGACGCCCTACGCCCTGCTCCCGAAGTGGTCGGTGCAGAGCCAGCGGGCAGTTGCTTTGCCCACCCAGAATTTAAAAGACTCCTGTGGTCCCGCTGCCTTCCTTCTCCCTTCTCTTCTTGCTCTTCTTCTCTTCTCAACTTCTCTCAAATCTTTCTTCACCTCTTGAGACTCTTCATTCGCATCAAGCCTCCAGAAATCAACGTTTTACCGTCATCGATAACTGTTCCAAGACAGTCACTCCACCCTCCCATTCACCATGCCTTTCACTGCTTCGTAAGTCACTTCCACCCGCAATGACCCTTATCAGTGACCAGGTAGCTTGCCAGCGGTGTGGACTTTTTATGATGCAGTTCAGCCCAGGCAGCTTCTATAGTACTTTACTCGACAAACAAAGAAACACCGCTAACACAGGTCATTTTTCTGGACAGTGACGTCTGCAAGATCATCTTTGCGATCATCCTGCCTCCTCTGGGAGTTTTCCTCGAGCGCGGATGCGGTGCTGATCTGCTGATCAACATCTGTTTGACAATCCTGGGTTGGCTCCCTGGAGTTATCCACGCGTTGTACGTTGCCTTTCCCACCACTAGTTGAGTTGCAGAGAACGCCATTGCTAACTAGCGCTGCAGTTACATCATCTTCAAATACTAGACCGCCTGCTTGTTCACCGCCCCATTACCCGATTCAATCGACCAACATTCTTCGTCCCACGATTGTATCCCCCATCAATTGGCAGTCAACATTCCAAAGTGAACGGGGGAGTGTTGTCCGTGATGTTGTCAGCTTCTAATTGTTCCGCGGACTTCCGACCGGCTCTAGCCTAATTTGACCCCGCCAATTAACCTACCGTCTGCTCCTGCGCTTTACTGGATCCTCGAGCTACGCGGATGGAGCTGCCATATCAAAACACTATGGCGATGGGGTCGGGTCTCTCCCGTCTTCTTTCTCCCTATGTCTTTGATGTCCGTTTCCTCTGTCGCAGTTCTGTTGTTTTCTTTTTCTTTTCTTTTTTTCCCTCTTTTTTTCCCTTTTCGATGATACCAGCTCATTGTGATACTGGGCTTTGCTTGTACTGTTGGCAATGATCAGCTTCTAATGATTAATGGCAATAATTCAAATTACTTTTGAAAATCCATCGTTCCCGCATATGTGTATCTGGGTGCACTTTAAGGTAGCTGATTGGAAGATAGAGCGGGCTTCTTATTCCCAGACTACACTTAGGCGGCGATTGATGGACAGTGGTGAACAGAGACAAAAAATGGAGAGACACAGACTCTAAATGAATCAATATATTCAGGCACAAATCAGCGTTTAAAGGTAAAGACAAAAGACAGTTGTTCAACTAATGCTTCATCATAAGACCGGTTCAGGGAGCAGTACATAGACCCTGAATATTCAAGTCAGCTGACCTGACATCATCCTTCAGTTCACTCTGCAGCATCGGCGCTAACACGGCGCGTATCGCATCAACATCACTCTCTCTGCCAGCCCCGCATCCATCCAAAAGCGCTAATCATGCTGAAGAAATCCCATCGGTTGACTACGTGTAGTGCATCTATGACAGATTCACCATGTTTCACACAAGCGCCTACAGGGGGCGCAGTCTAATCGTTACCGTCTCACATTTTGGCCATGTTGCTTTGCAGCCACTTGGCGCCATGATGAGATTCTGTGTCTCCTTTGACGCCCACATTGACAAGGCGATGGCAAAATGTGGAACGCGCGGGTCTCTAATCTCTGAAATGGGACGGTTACCTCCTTAACGCTGCCGACTTCTCCAGAATTCAGTTTACCATGTTCTTTCACTCGAGCCGGTGCTAGAAATCTGTTTGTTTGTTCGAGCACTGCATGCCTCTTTTGCCAGTGCCTTTGTCTCAATCTTTCAGTAGAATGGTATCACGTTTCCACTAATGGTTGTGGAGGCAGATGAACCTCTGCAGTGTCCAGATTGATGTAAGAAAGCTTGCTTTCTAACGGCATCATGGAAACATGAAATCGACATGCTAACCTAAATTCTAGGTTGACACAAAATGTTATTGTCTCTTTCTCAATGGCTACTCATCGCAGCACTATCAGTTCTTCCGTGTCTCGCTTCTATATCGCAATCTTCTTATCCTACCGCGACAGCGTCGTCTTTTTCCAGTCTAATACCCAAATGTGCTCGAGAGTGTGTTGACGAGTTCGTAATCTCCGACTATCCGGATGATGCGTGTGGAAAAACATGGAATCTCGACTGTTTATGTCGGACGAATACAACCAGTGGCTATACCTTGGGCGAGGCTGCGTTCCGATGCAGTCTGTCGCTGTGTCCCATCAAGACCATCTTCTCCTCCGACCTCTACGACATTTGCGACTCAGTGTCCGGAGCATTACCGCGGACCCATGCCACAATAACAGCTACAATCACGTCGACCCAGAGTAAAACTGCGATAGTCACCACTTCCTCTGAGCCTCACAGTGTCGTCTCTACGGTATCATCTACCTCACTGCCTTCTCAAACTCAAGCTAGAACCCAGCATACTACTACTGTCCTTGTCGCCTCATTCGACAGTCCGACCACTATATCTAATATCATTCATTCGACGAGTGGCACCTGGACTACCTCCAGCAGCACGACCAGTAGTAGCAACAGTACTTCGACCGCTGCAGCCGCCGCCGCTATAACCACCACTCACAGTAAGCTTAGCGCTGGTGCGGTGATCGGCATATCTGTCGCTTCTGGAATGGCGGGACTCTTCCTCATCGGAGTTCTGGTGTTGTTCTGGTACAGGAAGAACGAACATCGGGATGCAGAGGCTCGAGATAGAAACTTCTTCGAGATTGGCGGAGTCATGGCGGAACCTCCAGATTTCGCTTTCCCGCCTCGGCGGCCAACGGGACCCAGGCCTATGCCCGGCGGCGTGGACAGAGACTCGGAAACGTCACGCTTAATAACTCCTTTCGAACCAAGGCTTCATATTCCAACTTTTGTTGCGAATACACCACGACATAAGTATGACGGGGATTCCACGAGATTACATAGTCCCCACAACATCGGTTTCGCCATATCTTCTAATTCTGATGCGGGAGCATCATTAGCGCATTCTACTCCACGGACTCTCTCAAGCTTGCTCCCGGAAAAGCCAACATACGGGCTGTATCCGGAGCCACTAAGATGGAGTCGGCAGAAACGGCCCGGCAGTGTGGGAACACTGTTCGAGGAGGATGTCACCAAGCCACGCAGCTTCCTTGCCAGTCCTCGGTTGAACCAAGGACCATCTACTTGGTCACGCAAACCGCAACCCGACCGGCCTCATAAAAGACCTCCAATGGCCGGCCTACCCGCCCATCCACGCGCCATGTTGCATGGTTTCCGAGAAGGCCAAGAAGGGAAGCTTGCTCTTAGAGGACCAAATCGGTATCAAGGACCGGGATATGGAAGACCTGCGGAGACAGCCTCTCCCTCGAACAATGTCGTTGGGGGTTCGGCCCATCCTTCCCCGAGGCTGAGTCACGAAGATTATACCGATGCATACTGGACAGATCGTGATGCTGGTCACACAAGGCCTGCTAGGACGTCACCTTATCTCGATGACAGCCCTGGGGGAGGCCGGCGTTTGATCTACGACACAGACTCAATTCCTTATCACACAACTGGCGAAGAACCCCAACCCTCCCGACGCGAATCACGCCATTCAGGAAGTCTGTGGCCCCTCACTCCGGTGCGAGAAATCAGGACCCCGAACCTCGAGATGCCCAACTGGCAATACGAGACTCCGACCGGCAGCCGGATCACTGTCGGCCTCCCACGCATGCCGAACTCGAGGTCCATCAGCCCTGCGCAAGAAATCGTTTCCCGGCCCCGGATTGTGCGACAGGATGATATTCGGAGGGTGCAGATTCGCCGGGTCACGCCCGAGCCCGATGAGGAGCCGACAGCAGGAACCTATGCGCCCCGTAGTCCCTGGCTTGAGGAGGACGGTTATGGTTCGCGATACGGAGCCCAAGCACGCAGGACGTCCTTCGACTCCATTTCGTCCGCCGACAGTCTGAGGAGGCCGCCTGTTCCGAGGAAGCCGGTGCCAATGGAGCAGCGCAACCTGACACCTTCGAGGCAGGGCTCGGATCTCATCCTCCGGGTAGATTGAGCGGGCTTACTGCTCGCTTAGCTCGCTCTGGGTAGTGAGTGGGCCAGTCTTTTCTTCTTTAGGGACATCGCTCTTTATGGTTTCTCCCTGGAAAAGATGTCCTTTTTTTGGTGTATTATAAACAATTCGATCTATGCATATATATATATATATATATATATCGGGATATTGTCGGAACTGCGGAGATGTTTTCAAAGGGTGCTGTCATTGTGTCTAAAGTGTTTGTTAGGCGGGTAGGCGGATGCGTTCAATAAGATGCAATTTGAGAGCTTGTATCCAGTTTCATTTAACCGTGTAGAGTTCTTTGGGTCTACAAATCAGAGTACAGAGGACTATGACTCCTATACAGAATCGTCTTCAATGATATACGCCTCTTCAGATAGAATATAAGATGAGAACTACTCTGCACCTCATTATAGTCTCCAGCGTTTTCCAATTGCAAAATAAGCTTGATAAATGGTTGTGTGCGTATACCTAAGGTAGATGGCATTCCTCGCTGTAGATCTTTGTCCTGACTCTACGACCGCATGAGTTTGTCGGGGGTTTTCTTGCCGTTCGGCAAGGTTCAGATTTCACAAAGGCCCGGCCTCACTTGGGTGAGCTATCGTTCTTTTTACTCTATCCCAGTTTGATGATGCTTTTCGAGTGGAGAGCTGAGAATCTCTCTGAGGAAGCGGATGCTTGGGGAATACGTGCCAGGTTGATAAAGACAGGCGGGGTCAGTCTGGAGGGTCTATATAAGGGTTGACGGAAGCAGTCTCGTGCGCGCTTTATCTTCCCCTCGCAACCCTAGAAACAGGCTACTGAGTTATCTTTGAAGACCTGGCAAAAATGAAGACTGAATCACCACCACCACCACCCCCAACTCCACCCCCCGCCGCCGCCGACCCGGTGGCCCCAGAGGAGATAGAGATGATGGATTGTGATCCGGCGATGTGGTCTGGGCCAGTTCCGGAGCCACCGGAGCTGGCCATCATCAATCTCCTCAATGAGGCCGGGGTGCCCTGTGTGCTTGTTGGAGAGCTGGCGCTTCGAGCCTACGGCTTGAATCTTTATCCGAAGAGCATAGATCTGGTCGTCGCGGACGAGAACGCTCGGCATGTCGAGGAGCTCCTCGAGGGCCGGGGGCTTGCATTGTGTTATGATCGCCGGTGCTCGCTCTGGGACGAGGGCGACAAATACTTCCTCTCGGAACTACACTGCCACCTCACAGCTCCCAACAACATCAATGAGAGCATTAGGGGGTGGAAAAACGGCCTCTTACACATCTGGGCGAAATCTTTGCTCCTGGAGAAGTTGCCGAATGGCATCCCCCTCCCGAACGACATCGCCGCCCACGACCAGAACTTCATGCTGACCTCCGACCCCCGCCTCCCCGAGCTGGCCCTCGACCTGTTGGGCGGGATACCCACTCGGTGGATCGGCCGTTGGGCGGCGGGAGTCGTGATCCTGACGCCCAAGGCCTTCCTGGAGCAGATGTTCTGGCACGTGCTCCGGGACTTCCGTCCTTACGACGCCAAGTTCAAAAGTCCCTGGGAGGTGCACATGTGCAGGTTCGTCCTCTGGATTACGAGCCAGCCCCCAGATTCCTATATGCTCTGTCCGAGTGTCGCAACCCTCAGCTGGACAGCGGCGCGGCAGTTTCTTGAGCTGCTGAGCAGCCCTTACGTCGGCCACCAAGACGCCTGGAACTTTTTCTTCATGCTGCAGGGCGTGTGGCACAGAGAAGGGCTGCTGACAAAAAACCCGCGACAAGGCAGGCAAGTACTCCAGGCTGTCGAGGATTATGCCCTGGAGGACTGAGCTGCGGCGAAGATCGGTACTGTTGGTGTCGCCTTTTGACTGGATTGGAGGGTGTAGATTGGCCTAGTCCGCTTCCTCTGTTAGAATAAGAATGATTCAATAAAAAGAAGTAACAGTACGAATGAGGTTTTGCGTCCGTCATGTGTAAGATTTGCCAACCTTGTAATACTCAGTCCCAATAGCCTGCTGTGTTATGTCTTTATTGAACAGTGTAGGGTTTGACTGACTCATTGAAAGTCATCCCTGTAGCATATAACTACATAGTAAGTCTGAATTGACGCGACTACATACATTACCTATACAGTGAATAGGCTAGTGGCTTGGTGGAAAGACCACTAATGCAAGCCCCTCTTTTCTATCTCTGGCCGGCAGGGGGGAAGGCCGATGGGGGCTGCAGTGCCCGAGTCTCCGAGATGTGACCTGACCCACAACATCCCCGCGGAGAGGATATGAGACACGCTGAGTCTGGGAACCGAGGGAAAGAAAGTGACTGCAGTGATATCAGAGTATTATTCTTCTTGAGAAGTTCTAACCAAGGAACCAGAGCCATGTGAAAATCAATCGGGAGGGTAGACTCGGGAGGTCGGAAGTACCGGAGGGAGGAGACGAAGAAGAAGACACAGAGAAGCCTCTCGGCTTCGATGACGTCAAGCCCGGCGATCAGTCTGAGGCAGTGAGGCAGCAACGATCCAATCGGCAAAGAGAAGAACTTTCGCATCCTAGGCAGAAGGTTTCACAATTTCACAGTACTCAACTATGCACAGGACTAGACTTGATTGAGTACTGGTTCAGGGGAACCTAAAGACATGTGTAACGTCACCGCTGCTATAATAGTCATTGGGTCAGTTAATGGACCTATTAACGTTACTGTTTTCATGGCATGTTTGTACCACTCCACTTTTATTATTGATTGCGGGTAAAAACGCCATGTACGTACTTTGGCCTGTGTCTAGAACAATAATGTACTGTACGGAGTACTGTAGTTACACATGCAGATCGATGTACATAGTCATAGTAGTAGTAAGGTAGTTTGTACACACACCCATGGTATTGAGCCTTACCACAAGTCACCTTCACCGCTTTGTGGCTACTCCTGCTCTATGGATTGTTTGTTTGGTTTCCATTGATGTCAAGGACTCAACAACCTCTTCTCAACCTCCTCCCCCCCCCACTTTTCACTGCTCTCCTCGTCCTCCCCTTGGCTCTTCCCTCATTTTCAACCGCGTTCGCTTGTTCTACTCTTAATATCGAGTGCACTATGATATCAGTTCCGACGCGCGTTGGATCGTCAACTTCAGTGATGACAGACCCCACACGATCTTCCTTCGACCCAAACCGGTCTGCAGCGGGAGGAAAAGTCCAGATGGAATGAATAATCGAATTTGCGCCGAAGAGCGAGTTTGCATCACTCCCCCCTCTCTACGGGACTGATGCATGTATGTCCCTTGTTCGTTATCGTTGACTTTCCCACATGTTTTGGCGCCCTGACCATTGCTCTGGAACGAATCAGATTCTCAGGTTGTTCCATTCACATCATCATCAGGCATGAGATGGGGCGGAGTGGAAGTCTGATACAACCCGCACCATAGACGGACCCTCTTGCTTAGGCCTTCAGCATCCAGCCTTCAACCACCGGAAATGACATACTTTGGTTGCGGTGGGGTTTACATCCAGCTGCAATGACCACAACACACAAGGAATTCCGACTCACCACTAGGATCGAGCGGTTTTCTCTCGATGACGGTACCACGGGCTGGGCTGTACTGTCTGTCCCGATTTTTCGCTACGTGCCTCAAAACTAACTACGTCGAGCGCATATCCCAGATATCCTCTACCCACTTACATATACAATCTTTCCTATATTAATGGCCTCGGGTCCAATGCACTCCCCTTTTCATTCTCAACTCTCTTCCTTCCATATCCACCGAATCAATCTTTCTCATTGCATCCTTGTGCTGGAACCGCTACGGCCCTCCCGTTGTGATCTTCTGCGTCCACGCCAAACTTGTGTGGGCTACTCTGACAAACCACTCAAAATTCAAATAGACTGTGTACGGAAACAGGTTCTCTTGTGAAATATTTTCTGGCGCCTCCTCAGGATCCAGTGATCGTCTTCTTTACACATACTCAAATCGTTCCGAAAGCTTCGCAGACCTGCGACCAGTTTTCCCCAGGGGCAGTCCTCTCAGTGATTGATCGATCTGTCTGGCCAGCTCAGGGCAGCTAACCATCGACCATTTCTGGTTCTCATCCGCGGGCCCACAACGTGCTCCACCTACCCACATATCATCGTCACCCCGAGACTATCCTGTTCCACTATCCACAATGACTACTACCGACGGTTTCGGTACCCAGAGGGTATGTCGGCTGTCCAGCCTGGATGCTTCTCGGGCCGACCTCTACGGCGGCCCTAATGTAGTCCTCCCTCCCAAGCATTTGATGGCTTCTAGCGATTTCCATGATACAACTACCACAATGGAATTGGACAAGCATCAGTCAGATGTCGAGACATCGTCGGACGATGGCTCTGTGCGCGTTGCGTCCCCAGTCCCTGAGCGACACCTCACCACTGCTGACCACTTCGCTCTGGGCTTCGATATTGACGGCGTCCTCATTCGAGGAGGAGAGGCAATCCCAGAAGCGGCCGCCGCTCTCAAGTACATCAATGGCGACAACCCATACGGGGTCAAAGTGTATGTTTCCCCTGCCGCACCTGTTCGCAAGATTGACCGAGCTGACTTTTCATCTTCCAGTCCTTACATATTCGTGACGAACGGCGGCGGCAAAACAGAAGAGGAAAGATGTCTGGATCTCAGTCGTCAGCTAGAGTTGGATGTCTCCCCCGGCCAATTCATCTGTGGCCACACCCCCATGCGAGAGATGGCCGAAAGATATAACACCGTACTGGTCGTTGGTGGTGAGGGTGAAAAATGCCGTCATGTAGCCAAAGGCTATGGCTTCAAGGATGTGGTCACTCCCGGAGATATCATCAAGACACGACACGACACCACGCCATTCCGCAAGCTTACCGACGAAGAATACAGAAACTCTCGGGTCATTGACTTTGACAAGACGAGAATCGAAGCAATCTTCGTGTTTGCTGACAGCCGAGACTGGGCCGGCGATCAGCAAATCATCTTAGATCTGCTCCTGTCTCAAGATGGACGTCTTGGAACTCGATCCGAGAAGTTTGATGAGGGCCCGCCTGTCTTCTTCTCCCACAATGACGTGGTATGGTCTACTTCTCACGAGCACACTCGCCTCGGCATGGGAGCATTGCGGGCTTCTCTCGAAGCATTGTACAAAGTTGTTACTGGCAAGGAGCTCTCAACAATCTCTTTCGGCAAACCGCAGATGGGTACATACCAGTTTGCTACGCGACTCCTGCGGCAATGGCGAAAAGAGAGCCATGGCATCAACAAGCCACCGGGCACAGTGTACTTTATTGGGGATACCCCTGAGTCTGATGTCCGGGGAACAAATGAGTTTGACAAGACCACGGACACCAATTGGTTTTCGATTCTTGTCAAGACCGGCGTCTACCAGGATGGAACCGTGCCCCGCTACCAACCCAAGCATACTTGTGCCAACGTGTTTGAAGCGGTCAAATTCGCGATCGACCGTGAGATGGCCAAAGGCGGCCAAACGCCACTGACTTCCGGGGCTGATCTTGATTCCGGCATTGACTCGGATTCAGCAGCCGCACGTCATTAAATGGAACGCTTACGCTACCAACACTACCCATTGATGCTGCGGAAAGTACCGACAGGTACAGTTTGCCCTGGTCTTCTGTGGTTTACTTAGACCTTGATTGGTCAGGGCATTGCAGCATCCTATTTACTCAAGCATGTCTTCCTGGGGCATGAACTCCAGGATTCACTTGAGGCATGAGTTAACGATAGATTTCCTTTGGATGCCACGGGTATGGAGTATGGATACATTGGCTTGTCATGAGTTTGGCGTTTTCTTCTTTCTTTTGCTTTCTTCATTGGGAATTCAACATGTCACTATAGATAATCTGAAATATTATTGAATCCTGAACTTAATCTGGTTACATCTTCGCGATGGTTCCCTAACTGAGCTTACTCGCCCGTCCCTTGTGTGTACTCCAAACCATATAGTAGTCCATGGCTATAGTAGTAGTCTAAGACATGGGTAAGATTGCCGCGGATACTAGACAGTACACAAAAAGAGGGGCTCGCCGGCGCGGGCGGGGACCCCTTGTTACAGGCCCGCGCACATGCACGTCACGTCCTTCCGACCGAGTTAACGGTCAGGATATGATTTCCCGGACTCGCTCCATCAGGTGCATTGTCTCCGCAAGTGGCACTGGTCGGGGTCGAGCCTGGAGGTGGAGACCTGGAGACCTGATGGACGGACAGGCTTGGCCTGGATTTAGCGTATGCAGAATGAGCGCATCGAAACATGCGGGATTTACATTCAGACCATGTGTACTTTTATGGGGAAATCGTGGGGTACATACATATGCATTCATGTGAGCTGTGTTCAATTGAGCTATAGCTGTGCTGATTTGATGCTGTAGGCTTGACTTGTTGCCTGTTCGTGGGTTATATCATGATCTTAAGGGGTGCCTGCGTGCGGGATTGGAATTGGCCGAGGCCTGAGGCTGTTTATTCTCCCGGTTTACCATTGAGCCGTCATGTTCCTTTCCCCTCCTCCTCATCTTCTCCTTTTCAACGTGCAACTACAAGGTACTACTGACCCCAGCTAGAGCGCTACAACCAAGCTACGGTGTACTAAGAGACCGCATCGAAGCTGACTAGTCTCCAATAGATGTCACGCAATACCCCTCTCGATCACTTGCAGGAGCGTCTGGTCTGCACAGCATCACTTCTGGGGTCTTGTCCCCGCATCTACAGTACAGTACCACTTTGGCACTCGCCATACCTACTCATCAATCCAGCGAAAACCCCTGCAACAGTTGTCCGCCAGGTGAGAACCAACCCGCTTCACTAATTCCTAGAGTGAAAAAGACCCAATCGCACCGCAATACCATATCAACTAACGCATTGGCATACGGCCATCTGACCTGACAGCTAGCGCCTCTCCAATAGAGAGTCCAATCGTATAACCTTCCAACTTGGGGTCGACAGTCACTCTAACCTTGAATACCATATGAGGCGTGCCCCTCGGCTATACCGGAAAGGCCCAAGCGTCGTGCAACCAAGCCCCCGGTCATCCTCGCCACACTTAAATCTTACCACTTGCCTTAGCGTTGGAGGGGGATGGCGGGGATCGGGCTGTCATTGACTTTCACTTTACCTTTCCATTGAGCCGGTCCTGGTCGATCACGAAGGTCAGTGTTCCACATTTTTTCGTCCTTGGCCGCTTAACAGGACTTGGCGAGGATGTGCCATGTTCACTCATCTTCGGTGTCCGAGGTTATCCGGCTGGGACGAGAAGGGCTGCCCCAGGTCTTCCTGACCCTGAATTCGGAGTTCCATCTGGTAACGCTTGAAGGGAATCTATTCCACGCTAGGTCTTCAATGCGGACGTGAAGTATTGTCTCGCAGTTCGAGTCAGGCAAAGGAACTGGAAAGGCAAACAAGCCGGAGGCACAGCTCACTGTACACGGCTGCAATGTCTACTGTTCTTCACTCGTCAATAACTGATCATACTACAGCGATTGAGCATTATCAGTCGGATTCACGTCATGCTGCTCAGGGAACATCATGAATTGTCAGCTGAAAAGACTATGTTACAGATCTATCTAGAGTTACAGGGAAGCTAAGCGACATTCGGCTACCAATCCGGCTCTTCCACATCTGAGTCAATGCCACGCCACATAGACAAGCCCCCTCGCTGGATGCCACACATTAACAGGACGGTGTGCATCACGGCGTTGTGCATGGTTGAACAGCCTACAAAGCCACGGTGAGAGCCCCATTCCAAGGCAGCAGAGCACCACTCGTCCAAGGTTTCGTCAGTTGCTTCGGGCACGATATGATAGTCGCTGACGGCAGAGTAACTATCGTGCAGTGCTACATCACGGACCATGAGTTGTCCCGGGTACAGCTCCAGGAAACGGTCATTCCGCTCAACATCCAACAACCTGTAGACGCCACGAGAGAAACTGCATCTCAGATTCCCCAGCTCATTCTCCTCCAGATCCCAGAGCGCTTGGGCTTCGAGGCTCACCTGAAAGTTACAGAAGCCACTTGTGCAGCCCGACAACCGCCAAGGTAGGCCCCATCGATGAGAGAGAAACGCCTGCACTATCTGCTCGTGTGCCGCGCCGTGTATCTCGGGCGCCAAGATCAATGGCCAGCGCGCATTCAGGGTCTCTTGCCGATAGTTGATATGATCCATTAGGATCTTGTTCGACTCGGTGAGGAGCTCCAGGGTGTTCAAGACCACCCCGCGCAGCTGCGGGTTGGGTACTCGCGGGGCCTGCTCATCCCCATTGTCCATGAGATCGTATGCCCTATGCCATACCAGCCGCTCGAATCCCGCGACAGTGCAAGTCCACTCCACGTCGACCTGGCTTCTCACGGCAGCTGCTCCCAGGCTTCTTCGTTCTCGTCGGGCGTATAGACGAAGATGATCAACGGTTTGGCCTCCGGCTCACGCGACGGCACGTGGTCCTCGAATTCATATTCGCTTATATCGTCAAATCCGTCGTCGCTTTCGCCAAGGTCTTCTGTGCCCGTGGTGAAAGAATCAAAAGGCGTGGCTCGCAATAGCGGGTAATTCGGCCGCCACGCCGCGTTCTGGTCGACCCCAGGGAGCTTGCTCAGCCACTCGGCGGTTCTCGCCATTTCGTCCCCGTTGTTCATAGTCTGAGGCTCCGGGGTCGTGGTAGCTCCAGCAGCGGCACGGTCTATGGATACACCCATGGTGACTGTTGCTGCTGCTGTTGTTGTTGTTGTTGTTGTGGGATCCTAGAATTCCCGTTCTGATGCCTCGGGAGAAGATGTTATGGTGTAGGTGTAGCGTAGACGCGGTCTTTCTAAACGCTTTCTCAAAAAATAAGAATGAGCCAATGCTGAACGCACGGTCTTTTGGCTTGCGGTTCGAAAGATGGTGCTATCTGAGGCAAAGAAACAAGTATATCGATAGATGTCGTTGAAGTCTTTCGAGCTGCATAAATCGCATGCTCAGGTCTTCTTCTGGTGGTGCATCTCCCAGCGGGGGCTTTCCATTAACAATATCTGTTTCTCAAAGGCTCGTTGATGTATCGAATAGGATATGCTGTCTTTATCATAGAACTTGCCTCCCATTATTACAGTAACACGCAACAGCAAAGGGTTGCATCCTGAGGAAGGCGCGGTGGGTTCCTGCGGAGACGCCGGTCTGAAGGGGACAGAGGCTGTAATAACACGATCAGCGTGCTACATATACTGGCAGGCTCTCTGACAATACCATTGTCAAAATTTACTAGAACCTATTTGATAAGCTAATATAACAGTGAAGGCTGTACATTACTCCTGTTATACAAACAAGTATAATGACTCATGAGTTGAACACACGGATGAACACAGAGCATTGAGCTGGTTCGATTACTCCACCAATCCCAAAAGTCAAAGACTGAATGGGATTTAGGCCTTGCCCACCTCCTTGAATGGTTCACGTTCTACTATCAAATAGAGACCGCAACAACCTCAACTTATTAGTGCTGATATCGGCACTGGAATACAAGCATTCCAACACAGCGTATCAGCAACAAAGCGCAGCAGGTATACCTGAGTAGCACACTGACTGATACTAAGTGTCAAGTATTCACCAACCACCGAATAAAGATTCTCCGTTCCTGTCGAAATGAGTGGTAAAGTCATCATCGTGGGTAATGCTCAGCCGACTGAAAAAAAAAAGATGATGCAAAAAGCTAAGGTCGTGCCCGGGTTCGAACCGGGGTTATTGGAATTTTCTGTCGATCTGACGTCAAAATCCAAAGTGATAACCACTACACTACACAACCTGTAGATGTCATACTGAGCTGACTCTAATCTAATGATTGCATTGCAAAGCTAACGGGTAGGTTGGAACTTGATTCACTAGTTGGGTTTGTTTGGTGTTGATTCGCGAATGGGTTGATTTATGGTGTTTGGGGCATAGCATATTTGTTCCAAGGGAGGGGGCTTATGTCTTGTTCAGGAACAGTGGAAGGGTGTGCGTTGTGTAGGTGATGTTTAGGAGGAAATTCAGATCGAGCTTCGAGTATAGTGTTGCATTGTAGGTGTGATTCTATCTATCTAGTTCCCTACATACACCAAGTGACCAACTAACGCCTTCTTCGAAAAAAGGAAAAAAAAAAANAAAAAAAAAGAACATACCCTGCATGCTGTCTTTGTGCATCAAAAATAAGAATAGCTATGTCTTTCTACGGTTGCGCTTGACTCTTGTCCCAAATATACGACCTCTAGCAAAAAGTAGATGATGGGCAGGGTCTTATATCTCAAACTCCTGGTCTAACCAATGCTTCACGACCACCTGGCCTTCGTCAAATCCCCTCTTCTTGACTCGAATGATGATAGCGGCGTGGCTATGCCGATGGTTATGGATCCAGACCGGGAACTTCCGGAAGCCCACCGAGTTCAGCGAATCGATGATGGAGAACTGCGCCGGA